>NC_142093.1:27430837-27582760 GCF_054644295.1 Miniopterus natalensis
AGAGAAGTGATTTAACCAGCACACGCTTCTGTCCCCCCTCTAGGCCTTTTTTCCTCCCGTTCCTTCATGTATCCCTGGAGCAGAATGATCGGTTAATGTCGGAAGAGTAAGTTTGCGTGGCCAGCTCGGATGCTCCCACCTCCAGGTGTTGCTGCCTCTCTCCAGTGGGTAAATCTGCGTCACCAAAGAGTCCAGTTAACGGGTCCCAGACTGCTGGCACTGACCCACACCCTCCCACCTACCTCTCTTCGTTTTCTTTCTCAACTTGTTCAGAATCCTTGAAGACTAAAAGAGTACCACTTATTTGGCCTCCTAAGGGACCTGAATTGTTATCTATTTTTATAATAATGGGAACAAGTTTATAAATAATATATAAGCATGTAATCTGGTCATTACAGGCCAGCTTTATTATTAGCTCTGCTCTGTAATCTTAGTCAAATCACAGAAACTCTATAGGCTCTGCCTCTTCACATGGGAGTTAACGAACTTTCTCTGTAAAGAGCCAATGAGTGCACTTTAGTACTGTCTAGACTTTTCGGCCATAGTGTCTTTGTCACAACTGCTCACCTCTGTCTTTACAGTGAGAAAGCAGCCACAGACAATACTTAAACTTTAACTATGGATGGGTCTGTCCCAATGAAACCTAGTTTTCGACATAAACATGTGGCCTCCAGATTTGTCCTGGGACCAAATTCAGATTCCTAGATAAAACTTACACTTTATCTCTGAATTTTTAGCTTTTCTTTTTGCATTATATTATTTTTATTGAAGCAGCTGAGTGAAATATGATATGTGGGTCTAAGAAATTATACTGTATAACATACGAGGTCCTGTTACTTCAAGAGAAATGAAACAACTCGGTTAAGGCTTTAAAGCTTTTCTAGAAATAGTTCTGGGTCCAGCTGAGAGATCTAAACCCATGTAGTAATTTGTGGTCTGCTCTGTCTGTAGGGCAGCATTGGGCCTTAAGATGTCTGACATTGCCAAGACAGGGTTAATAATTTCAGGAATCTCCCTCTTAGTTGACACTTACTCTAAAAAGATTAAATCTAATAATAGTGATGAAATGGAGCAACCCTCCATTTTTCTGCTTCCCTAGATAAGGCCATCTGCTGCTTTTTTGCCCAGAGAAGTCAAGCCTTCCATTCTAAGCCTTCTTTCCAGCCCCTGTACTATGATACTGTTAGCTCACTCTGATTTAAAGGGGTGGCTGGGGAGAGGCTGGGAGCTACAAAAATAGATAGATGATGATAGATGATAGATGATAGATAGATGATAGATAGATAGATAGATAGATAGATAGATAGATAGATAGATAGACAGATAGATGATAGATAGATAGATAGATAGATAGATAGATAGATAGATAGATAGATGATAGATAGATAGATAGATGATAGATGATTGATAGATAGATGATAGATAGATGATAGATAGATAGATAGATAGATAGATAGATAGATAGATAGATAGATAGATGATAGATAGATAGATGATAGATGATTGATAGATAGATGATAGATATAGATAGATGATGATAGATAGATGATGATAGATAGATAGATGATAGATAGATGATAGATAGATGATAGATAGATAGATAGATAGATAGATAGATAGATAGATAGATGATTGATAGATAGATGATAGATAGATGATAGATGATAGATAGATAGATAGATAGATAGATAGATAGATAGATAGATAGATAGATAGATGATAGATGATTGATAGATAGATGATAGATATAGATAGATGATGATAGATAGATGATGATAGATAGATAGATGATAGATAGATGATAGATAGATAGATAGATAGATAGATAGATAGATAGATAGATGATAGATAGATAGATAGATAGATAGATAGATAGATAGATAGATAGATATAGATAGATGATAGATATTGCACTGAACAAAGTTAAACAAGCAAGGAAGAGTTTATTCAAGACTGTTGCAATAGAGGAGAGAGATTGAACTTAACTCCACTGAAATAAAAGACAGAAGGGTTTTTAAGGTCTGGAGTGAGCTAGTTAGAAAGCACTAGACGACATTAGTGGAAAGGTTGGTCAGTGGGATGAGTTGAGCACACTGAGTTGTTTCTGAGTTTGCAGATGATTACCTCTATGGTTAGGCCATCCGTGTTTGCTATTTGATGCCCACTGAAATTAGGTTCCTACCTTCCTACTGAAACTGGAAGATAGGGGCCCTATGATGATCACTCTTCAAAGGGATGGCTACTCAGTCCTTCAGAAAGACCTTTCTGGGTTGTAAAACTGGCTAGAGGCTGGGAGATTTATATACATTTCAGATGGACAGAAAAAAATTGCAGTTACAAGTTTTTAAAAGTAAATGCTCTAAGAAAAGAGAAGTGAGGGCCTAGAGTTAGAAAAGGCCTGTCTGAAGCTTGAGTCTAAAGTTAAAGTCTAAGCTAAAGGGACTATTAATCCTGTCTAAGCCAGAGCCACTCAACACTACCGCCGTTCCCTTACCTCAGGGGAAGTTATGACAGAGTTTTGCTATATATGTAACTGCCAGGGTGAGATTTTATACTTGTTTCTTATTTATATAAACAACTCAACAAATACATTGCATACTTACTTCTTACAATCATTCAATAAATTGGTATTATTATCTCCACTTTCTAAAGAAAGGAACTGAGATCAGGGAATATCCTGAGGCTACAGAGATAATAAATGGGAGTATCAAAATTTTAACCCAGATCTAATTTTCTCTCTTTTCACTTAACTCTTTCTCAAAGAATAAAAAACTTGGGTTATTTTTTCTAGGAAACAAAGAAAAATAACACCCATGATATAAAATCAATATTCCCCAGCTCTTCTGAGGATGGTTTAGAGCTGTTCTGGACCTCATCGCTCCATTTTAGAGCATGAATTTCCCAACCGTGGCACTATTGACATTTCGGGTCAGATACGTCGTCGTTGTGGGGAGCCGTTCTGTCCCGTGTACTGTAGGATGTTTAGCAGGATCCTGGACCTCTACCAAATAGGTGTCATTAGCGCTCCCAAACTGTGACCAGGAAAAATGTGTGTAGGCATTATCAAATGTTCTGTGTGTGTGTGGGGGGGGGGGGGGGATGCAAAGTAGCCTCTGTTGAGAGTCATTGGTTTAAAGGAATGTTCATGTACAGTATTTTTAGCAGTGGAACTCTTTGAACAAAGAAATATTTTATAGAACACTGATTTTTAAAAATTAGATAAAATGAGGACTTTCCCCAGGAGACAGAGCTACGCCCAATTGATTCTGTGGTCCTCTCCCCTCACCAACCTCCTGAGGTAGTTACGTCGATTCTCTTGAGATGTTGCCATACATGGTTCTCCATTCTATCTCCCCTTCTTCTTATTAAACATAGATGTGCCAGTTAGTTGTACTTTTGGCAAGGTAGATAAGCAAAGCTATTACCAGGTTTTTTGTTTTTGTTTTTAAAACCTCATTCAGACCAACAAAATGACTCCAACTGTTCAGGAAAATGGCTGTTAGATCCACTTGGGTGAATCGAACAACTCATTTGCCACAGCGCTGTCTCCCACAGTGATGCTCCCAGCACGCAATGGATCTGGCTCAGGTTTCATTAGAAGCAATTGGATCGTGGCTTAGCTGGTCTCAAAACTTGCTGCTTGCACAACTCCCCCCTCTTCCCAAGCAATGTGAACAATCTCTGGCTGGCTAGTGCTTGGAAGATAAGAGACCACACTAAGGCCAGTATGAATCAGCCATTTGTCATCCAACTTGGCTGCTGATTGCTGATATTTGAGTGAACTCAGCTGAGACTAGAAGAAATCCGAATTTGAATTCAGACCAAATTGTCAATCTATAGAATTATGTATTATGTAGTATGTATTATGGTTGTTTTAAGCCACTAGATTTTGGGGTAGTGTGTTACACAATAATAACTAATGGCTATAGGAAATGAACATGAACCACAGAATAGGTGTCTTTAAATAAAGCAGCTTTAAGACCCAAGTCTATAAATTCATGAGCAAATAGAGCAAATTATAAAAATACCCATCAAGAAACCAAGAAAACTAGAGGAATCTTGGGTAATGTCAAAGATACATGTATTCATTGGAAATTATTTTTTTTCTGATTTCTTATTTACATAGTCGTTTCCATTAAAAACATGTTTCATCTCTCAGTAATGATCACTATTATTCCTATTTTAGTAACTTACAAAGAATGTAATTAAAAATTACATTAAAAATACAGGTTCAGATTTTTTTAAAATTTAGATTGATGTTCAAATTTATTTATATCATATGATAAAATCCTCTCTTCAGTTTAGATAACTCCACTTAAGCAAATAGCAGATGTTGGGATAAAATAGGTGTTTCTAATCCTAATGCTAGCAGACTATAAGCTATTAGTTAATTCATTTACCTTCTGTTGTCCCACCTATGAATGAAAGAGAATGAAGCCTCTGCCCACAAGAGGAGCTGAGATAGTTCATCTTAAAATACTTCATAAAACATAAAGCGCTGTGTAAATGCAAGATGGTATCACTATTACATCAGGGAATAGCCTTTCTTCTGGGCTGCATAAACAGAGAGAGACAGGAGCAAGAGTCAGTCCCTAGTTAAAAATTAATCACTTTATTTTGTGAGATAGAGAAAGCACTTTCTTGCCCTCCTCGGAGACGCTGAGGGGATTCTGCGGGGTGGGCCCTCCAAGCATTTCACAATCAATCTCACATTTCATTAATCAACTATAGGCATTTAAAAAGGCCACCTGTCCTCTTCTAGTTGTTGCTTAAAATGAAAAATGCTGCCCTGGGTGACGGTTTTCTGATTAATCTGAATATTTACTACACTATTTATCATACTGTCATCAATCCCCCACAAATATATAAAGTCAAAGGAGGCTTATAAAAATATTATGTTCAGTAAAGACAACAGGGAGAACGAGGGGAAAAGAGGGGGGAGGGAGAGATAGAAAGAGAGGTGAGAGAGGGGAGATAAGCCTTCTTGAGCATTAAGCTTTTTGATGTATTTCTACTGGTAAATACTGTTTTTAGCTTTTTAGGACAGCAGCAGATTTTATAATGACTTGCTTTGGTTTTTATTATTTAGTGTATCTGTATACCTCAGAATGAGAGGCTGATAAAGTCAGAGCTTGGGTTCTGTGTCCACATGGGCCCTCTCTCTTTGCCCTATAGCGCGGTGTACACAGAGCTGAGCCCCTACCCCAACCGGCTGCGATAAGAGTGTGTGCTATGGGTCCCAGTGGGCTGTGGCAGAATAAACAGTTATCTAAATAGTTTAAAAGCCTCTGAGTGCAGGGCTTGTGTCCTTGTGCATATTTATTCTCTCTCTCTCCTTACCTCCTAGCCCACTAAACTCAAGATTCATTTTCTTTTATAGAGGCAAATCTTTTGGGACACCGTTAAAAATAACACTTCAAATTAAAATGTCCCTGAGAAAGTTCACAGAAATTTATTGTAGCAATTCCAGGAGTTTGTGGAAGCAGGGTAGCAAAGACTTGGGGCAGTCACGAAGTTGTTACAGGGCCTAATGAAACATTGAGAGAAGGACCGTGACAATAAGGGATGGCACCGGTTGTGATTTAGAAGATGGACATAATAGATAACACGGTTTTGGCAAAGAACCATCCTACATAGGGGGAGAGTGGATGGATCCACGGAAAGGGGTTTCCAGTGCACGCCCAAGGACTCAGAGGGAGCGCGGCCTGATGGTTGGGGGCGCAGCGCAGAGCTTAGCAGCTCCGGTCTGCGCTGAGCAACCGGTCATCACGCGGCTGAGGCCCAGTGCTCCACCTTCAGCTCCAAGGGATTGAAAGTTCCCTTCAGTTACACAGGGGACCTGCGCTCATGAGGGCAACCAGAGCTAGGGGAAAGTGAGTCATCTATTAGTCTGAAAGTTAAATCCCCAGCAGAGGATTAAAAGGGAATGGAAGAGAAGGACCCTCAAAGGATATTTTGTGGGATGACCTGGAACCGATCGTCTTACTCCCAATAACCGATCACTGTCTCCACTCCCCTCTTTTCTATGGGAGAGCATCGGCAATCCCAGCTGCTGCAGGAGTCAGTCATTTCAGCAGAGACACCCAGGTGTGAAATGGGCGCAGATCATGGTTGGCATGTGAATGGGGTGCTCTTGTCACCTGGGACTAAAGAGCAGTTTTCATTTAAGGCCTGCAGGCCCATGGAAATCGATCTACACCAAGCAAAAACTCTTTATTATTTTGATAACTGGATGGCATCTACCCTTTCTTGTGGCTGCTCTAATAGCTGCCAATTAGGAGAAAACTCTACAGTCCCTTTTGTATCTGAACAGTAATTATAGGAGCCCTAAGGGGAGAGGTTAGCTAACAAGCTTTTGCAGGGTGAAAAATTTTTTATTTTGCTTGTGGCAAGGTCTCAATGTGATATCAAAAAGTGAATCCCACATATTCTGTGTTTGAATTAATATAACCATTTGAAACTATAATTCTACCTGTGAAAGAAACTGGCCCTTTTCATTCAGATCTTGTGAGGTTTTCCAGTTTTTCATTCAACCTTATACTACAACTATATGTAAAGCAGGGACTTTGGAGTAATATACAGAGACTGCTACTGCACTTCACAGAGGGAATGATTAAAATAGGTCCCAAAGAATTAATCATCTCTGCCTGTAGGAAAACCTCATGCACAAATGTGCATACTGACACACTTTGAACTACCTAAGAAAGTTGACGTGACAGAAAATAAGTAGTATTTCTTATTACATAATTTTAAAAGAAGATTTTGGAGATGAAAATATGTGTCCCTGCAGTGGCTTTGATTCTATTACCAGTTCTTCCTTATACTTCACATAGCACAATTGGCTTACCCTAAAATATGGTTCCTTCTGACACAAGGATAACTTTGTTATCAGAAAGATACTTTGGCATGATTGAAAGGTATGAAGTTAAACCTGCATCCTCAAAGTGAGTGGTGTCCAAACAAAACCATAGAATATCCTTGGGCCTCAGTTACCTTCTCGAAATACTGAGAAAAATAATAACAAAATTATCATGGGAAGTAAATAGCATAAGGTTCAAAACACATTTTAAAGTTAAAAATACAATATAAATATTGGTTAAAATGGTACTATTATTACTTAAGCACAGTAGTGCTTGGATGAATAAAAGGAACAAATAAATAATCATATTTCTCATTTTATAGCTGGAGCATACCTCTTGCTAGAGTTCACTGGCTGATTATAATCCGTGGGGGGGGGGGGGGGGAGAATAGCCTCTGTGTTCGTATGTTATACAAGGAAGGGTTTTATTAAATATCTTACATGCCATGCCACATTCTGAAAACAAACAAACTTTACCATACTGTTCAACTCATTATTAATTAGACAAAAGATAGACACCTTGCAATGCCAGCAATCATTAGTTTGCCTTTTAAAGGCACATGAGATGACCTGACATTGGAAGTCTCCTTAGTTGAGGTTTCTCTATTAGATCAATACCAACAGATTCATCACCAATTTTGCAGAGTTTGAAATTAGCCATGGAGAAAAAGCAATGACACGGAAGCTGAGGGACCCTCTAAATGATGTTCATAAACAGAGATCACAGGCAACAGAAGGCAGCAGGCGTAAGAAAATTGAAGCCATAGATAAGAGGTCCAGACATTAGTTTGTGGCTTTTCTAAGAATCTTTTTTGCCTCCTTTTCAGTTAAATTTAAAAACAAAATAATTGAAACCTCAAAATATCTAACCTAATAATATCTAACCTCAAAATATTTAATCTATAAATTCTGAGTGGATCCTTCAGATTTTGGACCTTGCCCTTATTTCCTTTATTTCTCACTAATCTGAAGTCAGACCACTACTCTTGAGAGACTGTAAGAAACAAATCAAAAGAAGTAAGATTTAAACCCAATTTCCTGCACCATCAAATTGACAATTATTCAGAAGTCGTCTTTTCAGAGGGTTAAAATGTGGACCAAGCTTGAGTAATATATCTTATATTTAAGCCCATTATCTTATTTAAACACTCCCCCCCACACTCATAGTGCACACTGGACACACGCACACACGCACACGCGCTATTTCACCTCCTGGCGCGCACAGCCGCGCACGGAGGGAACTGAGATTGCCTTTCCTATCCATTGTCAAATGAAGCAGCATGGGACACTTAGGGGCTTTGCCCAAGTTCCTAGCACAATTCGGGGAGGTGGAACTAAAAGTCAGATGTTTCAGTTCGTAGTCCATCCCCCTTCATGTGGTGCCACTCTCATGCATGTCTGTCGCAGACATGCGAGCTTTGGGAGGGTTTCAAAGATTACTGGTAGAAGTACAGTATATTTGAAGGTGCCTGGATTTTTGGAAGGCAAGTGAAAACTCACTATGGAGAGTACTACGTGTGGGGGATGTTGGAGAGGAGTAACTCTGGGGTGAGGGGAGATAAATGTTGTGTTCTCAGAAATCCCCATCCCTCAGCTTCCTGTATAACACCCATTGTGCTGGGCCCACACGTCCTTGCGTAGGTTCAACATCTGTGTCTGGTGGGTGGTGGCCTCATGCCCAAGGCAGTCAGTTACCTGCCTACCCAGCTCTCAACCAGTGCTTGCTTCCCAAGGCAGGGAGAGAGTTGGATTTATTATTAACTAGAGAATAAAGTGTTTTTTCATAGTGATATGACTGTGTAGATTATAGAACACTGCACAATAATCACAAATAACTACTGTGAACTGACGAGAGACCTTAGGAATCGAAATAAAATACGAAGTACCATTCTAGGGGGAAAAAATCACAACATCGTTTTAAAAAATAGACACCAAGTATGAATTAATTGCCTTTGAAAGCAGCAGTATATACATATATATATTTGGCAGACGAATTCTATTGTAATAATTTCACTGTCTTTCAAGTACGTGAATGGATGAAAAAGTTAATTTATTTTGTGGGACAATGATGGAGTTCCATGAAATTGCTCTATGAACATTTGAATTCTAAAGATGCCAGACATTCTAAAATATTCCAGCAAATCAATCTGCGGTGCCGTGAAGCTTCCTTGAGTCCTACTAATCATCAAGCACCCCGTCCAATGTGGGTAGTTGCTCTCTAGCTCTGCTCCAGAACTGTTCACTGAGACCGTCCTTTTTCATCTGCGTGGAGGTTGCCTTTACCCCTCTGGTACCGCATCCTGGGTCCTTCTCTTTCTTGGTTACTCTCCTACTTTAGTTCCATAGCTTCCTGAGAAAAGATTCATGGAAGGTAATTGTTTTAGACCTTTCATATGTGCAATACCTTTATTCTACCATATACTAACTATTGCTGTCAGTCACGATAGGCCATGTATGTTAAAGTGTTAATGACACCAAAATCTCGATTAGATGTGGGTGTTTGGGGCTGATTCTCTAATTTTCTTTCTTCCATGTCTTTGCCTTTAACTGGTACTTTCTGGGAGAGCCCAAATTTATTGTTCACAATTTCTGTCGAATTTTTTTACATTTATCATCATATTTTTATTTCCTACATCTCTGGTTAATTCTCTTATTACTGCTCTTTAATAGCAGTGTGGCGTGTTCTTGATTCATGGATACATTCTCATTTCTCTGAGGGTATTAATAATTTCTTCCAAGTCTCTTATAAATTCACTGTCTATATTTCCTTCAAGTTGTACATATTATTCTTCTTGTTTGCTCTGGTGTCTGAATTAAATATCAGAGACCTTCCTCAATTTCTGGTGGTCTTTGGCTGACTACTAATATTGAAGAACAGGAATTGAAAATTTGACTGGCAGCCAGGAGTGCCCCATGAGGTTTGTCAGCCCTGGGTCTTTTGAGAGGTGATTGAAATTTTATGGTGAAAAAACACCATTGTATATATCTTTCACTTTTTTGCTTTGGGACTTTTCTGATTTACCAAGAGAAAATAAACATTTACCTTTATGATATGCCAGATGGAGCTCTAAGTACTTGTAAGGTACTTTTTTATTTGATCCCTACAATTCTATGAGAAAGGAACTATTTTTATCCCAGTGTTATAGATGAGGAGACAGATAAAAAGAAGTGAAATAGCTTGTTCAGGGTTGCACAGCTAACCAGAGGTACACAAACGTGCAGCCTGGCCCCAGGGTCCACTACAATGATAATGCTTCTTGAGTTCCAGTTGGAAAGGTATAAGCTCAGTGTTACATGGGTGAAATGGGCTGGGATATCAGCATCCTGTGTCTAGAGAGATACTCTGTTTTCCATAAAGCATTCCTGCATCAACACTGCCTGATGCCTCCTCTAGTACCCACCTGGTTGAGAGACTTTGTCTCCCCTTCTAGAGAATAAACCTCCAGGCTTCTGTAGGATCATAGAAGGAAAGTTGTCTTACTTTTTTGCCAAGAATGGAAGATCTGAGGTTTCATGCTTTTTTAAACAGACTTTTGACCAATCCTCTTGTTGTTATGCCTACATTATTCTCACTTCCATTGGAACCTGGTGCCATGAGTGCTGGGTGTGTTGTGTGCCTGGCTGTGCCAATCACAGCTTTTACCATTGCCACTAGAATTCTTTTTAGATGAGCTATAATATTTACCATATGTTCGGTTGGTTTCCAGTCCCCCAAATTTTATTGTTATCACCTCCTTTCCCATTTGGAGGGATTTATGCTTTTTGTAAAAGTCCCTTTACTATTTCAATGGGGTATTTAGTAGAGAGCAGAGGCAAGTTTTATTTCTGATAGCCTATGTCAACTGGAAATTAGTTATATATTTTTCATTTACAAACATCTATTTTAGATGACCTACCCTCCCAAGGCAAGTATTGGAACTAATCTTGGCAAATTTAGTTACAAAATATCACACCTGGGATTTGGGAGGGAGGGAGAATCATTATTCGCTAAATATTCAACTATATACTAGGCAATGAGGTAAGCTATTTAATCACCTTCACTTGTTAATTCATTTATTCAATAAATATTTATACGACAGGGTATATGCATAGATTCTGACAAGCGGTAATTTCAACCAGGGGAGATGCTATCCTCAGGAGGCATTTAGCAATATCTGGAGACACTGTACAGATAGAGTCACAGCTACAGGGGGGAGGGATTTCTACAGGCATCCATCCAGTGGGTAGAGGTCAGGGATGCTGCTAAACATCCTGCAGTGCCTAGAACAGTCCTCACAACAAAAAATTATCTAGCCCATATATCAGTAACATCAAGGTTGAGATACTCTGAAATAAAGACTTATGAAAATGATAACTGATTGAAATTATAAAGACCTATTTTTTGTACCAGCACTGATTCAGCTACTTGTGCCTGGTTCCCTTTGATTTTATCAAAAAGGGAAACTACATGGTCTACATTATTGTAACTATAATGTCTTGAAATCAAGTAGTACAGTACTCATATATATTAGTTCTTGATTTTTTTTTTTTTTTAGATTCTATTGGATTTTTTATATACACAGTCATATTTTCTGTTAATAAAGACAGTTTTACTTTCTTTATTAAAAAAAAAGAGACTAAACGGCATTACTATTAGCCTACTACCTTCTCAATAGGATGTTTGGCTCAAAGAGGGGGAGTTTTTCTGTTTACTTTTCATTGTCTGCTTGTTTTAGAATAGAGTAGAAGACCACTCTTGTGTAGCTAATGGTTGGCTACAGCTGCAGCAATGAAGATCTACAAAGGCATTCCAGGATAGGATGCCTCCAGCCTGGAGAACACTGACCAGAAAGGGTGGTGGAGGAGTGAGTGTGGTCACACCTCTGCTCACAGATGTGGGGGGAAGCAGCGTGTTCCCCCCAAAGAAAGCTAGCTCTCCCTGGGAGTGGGAATGCCCATGTTACCTTTGTGAATTCAAGAATGGGTCCCACTGTGCCAAAAACATAAAATATATCCCACAACTGAAGGTTTCTAAAGATGTTATATTTTTTGAAGAACATCTCCTAGGAAAAACTTTATTTAGGAAACAACACACAGTTTTCTTGAGTCATAAAAGATTTATTGTGTGAGGGATTTGTTATACCGGAGACCGAAGATACTGTAACAGAATTCATCTGCCATAAAATTGTACAACCACTTTCAAATATAATGAAAAATTCATCACTCAACTTTTTTCTTCAATAGAGTGCGTATTATTCTCAAGCAGAGGGAAAAGTCATACGTTTTCCATTACCTTCGGTTTTATGAGGAAAAGGAAAAGGTTTTTATTTTTTCTGTAAAATCAGATGATAGTTTCATTTCTACATAACTGTCTCCTCACAACTCTGTCCAGACCAACTGTCCCCTCCTCTTTCACCTGTGTCCTGAAAGACTTCTGATTCTTGTCTATTGTGACCCAGACAGTGAGTCTTTATCATAAGAGAGAGAGTGAGTGTGTGCGTTGGGAAGGAGGCATGTATTATTTTCAAAACTCTAAAAATACCAGGAACTCAGTGTCAAAAACTCACAGCTTTGTCCATGTTGCCCTATTCTTGGGTTTTAAAATGCAGGCTCATTAGACTGACCAATTTTCAAAATACTACCAGCAATTTTTAGAATAGTATGGCCACTTTTTTTTTTTTTTTATAAGACCACAATTAAGGTAACTACATCTATAATTATGTCATTCACATTTTAGCCCATTTTCTAACACAACTATAAAAAATGAACATGAAATTACCTTCTATCTTGTCTAAATCTTTATCTTCTTATCCTGAATTCACTACCAATATTGTGAGTGCTTTTTACCGCTAGAATATGATAAGAAGTAGTCAATTTTCTCCCCAGAGAACAGATATTTAAAATAACAATGGACACTTTGGCAAAACCTACTATTTCTCCTAGTATAACTAGAGAGCTACCAGACCCAGCAGAAAACAAAATAAAAAGATTGTTGAACACTTGTGTTTCAGTTAAAAAAATATTTAAATACTTAACACTTCAAATTTTTAGCCAATTTTTTGAAAAGAAAATGAATTTCCTGGGCCCTGACTCAAGTAATACAGCCTTTCCTAAGTCCTTCTGGTACTTATGTGAACATGAACATTGTCCTTGAACACTTTATATATTTCAGGGAGGCTCAGTTGAAGCTTTCCATAAAATTAATGAAGATATGTTATGTATCCTTTTATATAACTAGAATGGTATGCAGTCAACTTGAATGGCAAGGTACCTTGTTTTACTCTTTTTGCTTTATATAACCTTGAGAATCTTCTTTATTATTTCCCATTGCCACTGAGGTGACTGGCATATCAATCACCTTAAAACCTGTGGGGCCTGCAAGTTGACAATAAAACCAATGACATTGAATTTTGCTTGATAAGTTTTGTGCAATTCATGTCTATTTTTTTCTCCAAGGTTTGCAATGGTAAGCTCAGCTTTTGTGACTGCTTCATTTAAGAGGGATTCTAGAATAACTGCTTTGTAAACTCTAAGATAAACAACCAACAGACTAAGCAAAAATTCTGAAAGAGACACATAAGATCTTCCGCTGAATTTAATCTTTCTCTGGGAAAAGTGGCAGTCAGCATATAAAAGAAGAAACGGTTTCTGGGGGTGAGGAGTGAAGCTGGAGCAAAAGCTCTAAGATCCTCCCAGAGCCTCAGGAGAAGGAACATGGGAGAAGCACTGAATGTGCTTCCTGATAGCAGTGATGCTATCCTTAGGGGCACAGACTGGGAACCGGGCTGTAATTCCCACCCGTACCAATTGTGTCACCTCAGGTGAGTTACCTAACCTGCCTTAGCTCAGTTTTCTCATCTGAAACATGAGGATAAGAATAGGACCTGCTTTGGAAGCTCTTATGAGGGTTAAATGAGGTACTATATTTATAAAGTGCATAGACTCGTGCCTGGAACACAGTGCCGAGCTTGTGTTTGCTCTTATTATTACATCAGCTTGAGGGTCCCCAGAGAGGGTAAACCATGAAATGGCCAAGGATCTGGCTGATGCAGTGCAGACAAACAGACCCAGACGTTTAACCTCCCTGAGAGTTTAAATTATAAGTGAGAGTGAAACTAGAGGCCAACACCAGGGTTGGGGAAATGGAGCTGAGTGCACCTGCTGAATCGCACACCGAGGCTGCTTGCCCCAAGGATGGCAGCCGCCTTTAATGAGCCAACACTTCACCTCCCTCTGCCTCAAAGCCACATAGATTCAACATGTCTTATCGACGTTCTTGAAACACATAAGGCTGTAGTTTTGTATTTATCTTTTCAAAGGGGTGGCTTTGGGGAGGTTTCTTTGTTGTTGTTTTCCTCCCAACAGCAATGTAGAGTTAAACAATGCCAGGCCCCCCCAAAAACCCAAAAAACAAACCACATTGGTCATAATTCCAGATTTGTCCTCAGTAGCATTGTGAGTTTGTGGGAGTTACTTATCTTTTCTGAATATTATTTTATAGCTTTTGTGTGCATGGAAGATTAAACAATTTACTCTGTGAAAAATGCCTAATGTGAGATCTTGCGCAGGGCCTGGCATATGGGAAGTACTCAATATATATCAGATAATCTTTTCCGCCAGAACAAAGGTCAGACATTTGTTGTTTATTATAAAAGATTTGTTGTCTATTATAAAAGATTTTAGTTCCAGAAGCTCGGGATCCCTCTACTGTGATACAAGCCCCTTCTGTGAGCAGCATCCCCCTGGACCAGCCCACCTCACTGCCCTGGGAATTGGGAGTTGAGGGGCAGCAACGCCAGCATGAGGCGCATGCCGACTGCTGTGCCGAAAACAGTAAAGCCCTTTGTCTCTGCCCAGGAGCCTCATGTCTGCTGCCAACATCCATGGAACTGTGGCGGTCTTATCTGTTAGGCCTTAATTATGGTAAAATCTCAAACTATCCACAGTTCTGGACAAAACTTTTCCTTTTTCTCAAAACCTTCCTTCGAGAAGCTCATGAGGGGTGGGGCTAGAAACAGAACCCCGGGAGTGGGTGAGGACCAGAAAGGAAACCTGCCTCATACTCTTTGCCCATTCTGAGGGTCAAGGCCTGGGTCAGACTGGGAGAGGCTTTTAGGGGGTGAGAGACTGAAATTTTGATACTAGACTGGAATTAACTTTTTAATCTCTGAAAAAGAAACTGGGTTTTTTGTTTGTTTGTTTTACATGAAATTGTCTGAGGGAGCTCTGTCTACCTAAGGTATCCTAAGGGCAAGAAAGGGGAATTTAATGTGTCGTGATTGAAACATACGGCCAGAAAACAAGGGAGAGGTTCACGCTCACCTTCCATCAAGCCCAGTTTGTTCTAGACACTAATAACACGCTTATGAGTATAAATATGTGACACACAGATAATTTATGGAATGACTCACACACACACACAAAACATGGTTCTGAGAGTTTTGCACATGCTGATTTATTTAACCCTCAAAGCCAAATGGGGTAGGGATGAATGAGGCACAGGGCAGTTAAAACACACAATGGTGATCACGCAGCCAGAAGACAATGGAGCCAGGGCTTGAATGGCTTTGTTAAAAAATATTTTCTATCTCACGAATATGGCTTTATAACAAAGGTATTTTTCTTTTAATAAATCATAACACTTGTCATTGGTAACATCTTTTTATACTTAAAAGTAATCTTACCCCTTTTTTCAGTTTAGTTAGCTTTCACCTCCGTTCTGGTTTCCCCCGCCCTGCGAGGCTGTAGGAAGCAGCTGGTCTGGACAGACTCGTACGCCGGACGCCCGCTACGTTCCTGCACCTCGTAGCACCCGGACGACAGATTACACAGGGCTCGGGAAGCTGTGAATGAAAATGAATCAACATTTCAGTTATCCATCGCACTTGATAAACTGCTCTAAAGCTCAGTGGCGTAAAACAGCACCGTATTATATCGCCTCATGTGTTTTGGGTTGACTGGGGCGAGCTGGGCAGGTCTTGCTTGGTGTCTCCCGTGCAGGCTGAAAGCTCAGGTGCAGCTGTTCACGAAAGACCTTTCCACTTAGCTGCCATTTGTCACAGCCCGGTGGTTAGGTTTTGAGGAGGACTATCTCAAGGGTAAATATCCCACAGGGCGGGAAGCAGAAGCTGTCCAGCCAGTTAAGAGTTAGCATCCTATCACTTCCCCCAGGGCTGAGTGAAGATGCTCATGAGCCCTGGGCACTTTTGCTTTCAAGGATCCCTTCTTTCATTAAACAAATACATTTAAATATCTTAGTTATACTTCAGGATGGTGTTGATAGAAAGGTAAATAAAAAAAACATACATTCATTTTCTTAAACTTAAGTGTTCATTTTAAAAATTCTGATTATAAGAGAAATAATATTGTAATGGGTCCTAGACTTTGTGCCAGCTACACCTGATAAGCTGGCCCTGACTTCCATCATTGTCTCTTGGTCAAATCAGTTACAGGACTCACCAGCTTCAACGGGGTACAGTGACGAACTCCATTTCTGATGGGGGAGAGACAAGGTAATACTGAAGAAGACCATGTGGATGGTTATTACAACCATCTTTAGAAAATAAAATCTGTCAAAATGAATATGCTTTTGAGAAATATGAGCCCTTCTACTTTCCTCCTTGGAATGCATGCATATAATAACATTAAGTTCTCCTATTCCAGTAGTCATTGAAAAGGCTTAAAGTAATATTACCTAGTTATTCAGAGTTTTCAGGAAAATGTAAAACAACCCTACTGTTTTCAAAATTCTGGCATACAAATATAAAGATACATTGTAGGCTCAGGAAATTGTTGTTAAAACAATCATAACTTTATAGAAATTTTCAAGAAGTTTAAATGAGTTTGTAAAGAAATATATACCTCTGTGGGCAAGTCAAAAATATAATACTAAGGAAATTGATGTTATGCTAGATTGTTTCAATTTCAATGCAAGGTAGAACCTAATGGAGTAAACATGTATCCAGACCATAACATCAAATGAATAAAAAAGTCATGAGTGAGTATCCATGTTGATTTAATGGACCTAGTTGTTTTCTACATCAAAGATTGATATATTTTGGCACAGAAGATAATTTTTGCCATGCTCTGAGACATTTATGTCACACACACACACACACACACACACACACACACACACACACACTCTATTATGCCAGTTTGACCTTCAAAAACATTTTGTAAATAATAGAAATACCAGATGTAGGTGACAAAGTAGAAATTCATATATTAAAGATTAGCCAGGATATTTTTCTTTTTCTTCTTTAGAAACACAAGGCCATTTTTATGCCTGGTTAATACACTAGGCTGTGGTTTTATAAGTCCACTTACTCAGAGTTATTTTAGGATACCAATTATAGCAACACAGGGCTAGCATGGAAGGCTAGAATGAACAAATCGTTGGCTCTGAGGAAGATTGATTTTACATGTATAAGACAAAAGTGGAGTTAAAAGAACAAAATAATATTATACAAATGGCCGTTTCAAAAACAGAACGTATAATAAGAATGGACTAGACTACCATACAATTTGAAAACATAAAAAAACATAAGCTAATACCTAAAATAGGAGCAACAAGTTAGACATCAATTTTACATTCTAAATGGAGAAGCAATTAGTCTTTTATCTATCCAGCATCCATTCTTTTGGGAATTTTTTCCCTATTGTTTGGGGAAACTTACCTTTCCACTACCCCCTCTTGTCCCCAGGATATGGTTCAAATAAGGATTTCCAACTTACCACTTTATCTATACTGTTCTAAGCATTTTACATATATTAAATCATTTAATTTTTCTAATAACCCTAAAAAGAATAACATTATTAGCCACATTTTTTAAATAAAGAAACTGAGGCACAGAGAACGCATATAACTTGCTTAGGGTTTCACAGATAGTAAGTTTAGTATTCAAACTAAGATTAAAACCTGGGCAGTCTAACACCAGAGCCTAGGACCTGTATTATGTTATATTACCTTTGGAGGCATCAAAATTGGAAAGAAAATACATGCTTACAAGAAAATTCCAGGGAAAATATTAGCAATAGTTACTTTTAATTTGTCTAGAAAGGCTTCTTTCATTACAAAAGATACAAAAATAATGCTCATTATGATTAAGTGCTTATAATTACAGATATAATTTTGAAGTTTAAATTGTCACATATTTAGAAGATACAAATTACGCCTCTTTCGTGATGTCATTACCACCTACCATATCAGTCAATATCATGTGAACTTTTTTTTATTAGAAACATCCATAACAAGGGACCATTTGATTTTACAGGCGTCATGATCTAAATCAGTTTCTCTCAGATGATTAGAAAAATTGTATCTCACTGTTATGAAATAGCATAGAAATCTTCTATGAAATCTGTTTGTAGATTCATAGAAATCTTCAGTCTTGTTCATGGCAGATCTGTGCTTGATTCCAGCCCTTTCTAGGCTCTAGGATTTGGGGAATGGGCATCCTCACCTGTCTTCAAGGTTCTCCCGAATAAAAACCACTCTAATTTCTAAAGTGGTGCTTTGAGAGTGACCAGAGCCCTACACTTGGGCCAATGAGCCAAAGCCTCAGTCTTCTGCACTGTCAGTCATGTCCCTTCCCTAGCTACTACATTCACCCTGAACAGTACATCAATAGGCCAATCCTAAAATGCTTCAGCAGCTGCAAAGAGCAGCATGGTATTTGTTGGTCCCAGACTTTGTGCTCCTTGCATGCTTTCTGGGCACACGTAATACAGTTCTCATGTTGATGAGTGGGGTTAAGAGAGACTATCCCGTCAGTGTATACTACACATCAGGTCTATAAAATAAAGTTGCTTGTTTCCTTGAAATCGGTCCTGAAACTTAAGTTGTGTAGTCATATTGCAAAATAGTCTGTGGCTCCTGAATAGCCCAGTCTGTGTGCCTCCTTTTATTCATAGGGCTTCTTATATTGTGTGGCTCACCTACCCCTTCCACTGAAGTCAACCTTTTTGGCCCTTAGGTCAAAAAGTGCAGACTAAATCAAGCAATGATAGGATTGATTTTTCCCCCATGATTACTTTCTACATAATAGGAACTGCTATCCATGTTATACTTGAGAGGAATTAGAATAGTTCTAAGAGACTTTTCTCAGGCTTGTATCCTACCTGAGTGTTCAACTTGTTGTGGTTGTAATATGCAGAGTTATTTACTCATGCCACCCCTCCAGGGTACCACTGTGATTCCAGAGATGTAACGTCAAAGCATCGGCATCTTTTACCAGCATCGTAGTTTTCGATTTACTAACAGAAATACAGTTTTATGCTAATATTTATTTTTCCTGAGCTGTCTTTACATTTCTCTCCTAAGCTTAATTGTAAAACTTCCACTTTCTGTTGACCCTCTTTTACTTTCAATTTAATTTTTCTAATTATTTACATGAGGCAATTTATTTTCTGTATTGTTTATGTTTCATTTTCTGGATGTTTTGACATTTCTGGCTAGGGAGAGACTACTCTTCTGAGGCTAGCCACTTTTTAGCAAAGGGCTCAGCTTAAAACATGCCTTTGGTAAGTGCAGTAACCAGTACAGAGCCCCGCCTCCGTTAACTGGCTGTCATACCCAGGAAGCAATATTCCTCTCTCTGCCTTAATCATCTTAGGCCAGGTACCGGGTGCCTGGGACTACCCCCATAGCTTAAGACTTGCAACGAGCCAACCCTAAGCTGTTTACTCTGCCCTGCCTCACCTTTCCTGCAGAAAGCCCAATAAAAGCTTTGGCTTAGGTCTTCCCCTCAACACTGCCCCTTCTGCCTCTTCACCCTCCTGGTGACTTTCTTTTCTTTTCTTTTTTTTTTTCTTTTTCCTTTTATAAATGAAGTCCAGGTATTGGTAGGTGTTGAAGTTGGTTCTGCTACTCAGGGACACCTGCAGGCTCTCTTTATCTTTGAATCCATCATCCTTCCTATGTTTGTTTTTGGCCTCAAGATCATAATACAGCTACTATAGCTCTGGGGTTAGGAATGGGTATTGGGAAAGGCAGCTTAAAATAATGTGTCTAAAAAATTATATATTGGGACATAGTGCCTGTGAATCATTTATTAAAAAGTGAATAATATGTTTCTCAGAATGGAGGCAGCTGAAGAATGATATTGGTGATTAGAGTTATGAGAGTAGATAATATCAATCAGGGAAAGATTCTGGGGACAAAAAGAACTGAGAGAAGAATCGGGTATACCAGTGTATAGGGTGCTTGCTTAGGACGAGAGCCCACTTTTGGAGATCAAGAACCAAGAGTGAAAGTATTAAAAGCAGAATTAGAAGACAGCGGTATCAAGGAACTAAAGGGAAACTTCCTTAGTATGAAACGGTCAAGAGTTTCATAGATTGCAAAATAAAAGAGCAGGGTAGTGAACAAGAGCTGTGTGGCAGATGGATTTGGTGGCTAGTATAAGAATGGGTTTTATTAAGTTTGAAAATAATTGCTAGTCTACTGTATACTTGAATTAAAAACAAGATAGTTTTTAATTTCTGTAAAATAGAAATACCTTTAATTCAATTAAAATAGAAAAAATTATTGTTCTGTTCAGTTCGCATTGTGCTCAGTTAGAGATGAACTTGGGATCAAGTAGAGAGGATAGATGTTTGGAGCCCAGGACACTGCTTGGCATGTATTCAGATGGTTCTTCCGTCTTTCACTGAGATAAAAGGAACAATATAGGGATGATTACTAATTTAGATAGTTTCAGAAATGCACACAAGGGAAGTTAAAGGAATTCACTAGCTATGGTATTCCTATCTCTCAGATGTGGCTGGGCTTAGCATTAACAACAGGTTAATACTCTGATCTGTTGTGGAAGGGACTCATGACTGTTACAGTAACGCTCATGATTTAGGTCATGTGAAGGTATATAACTCAGTTCATGCACTGAAGGGTTGGAAGGCTGGATACGTGGGTGAAACCCTGCGTGTTTCATCAGAGTTGTCCAGCCCTCAGGTATAGAAACCCAGATCTTAGATTTGAGAAAAATACCACAGGCAGAGACTATGTTATTTATTGTTGTGGGGTTTTTTTTTACCCCATAACTAAATACCATCAAACTAATACTAAAATGGTTCTTACTGATATCAGTGGGAGTAGAAAGATACCGTATTTGGATGCCTGAGAGGGTACAAATAATTTCTAAATTTTCTAACTCTAGGCTTATTAAATTCTAAAAGCAAACTTACACAAAAGATTCCAGGCTATAAAGAATGTTATCACGCATGAAGCGCAAAATCCAGCCCAACCACTTCAAAATGCCTCAATAACCTGCCATTATACTTTACACTTTGGACTCCAATTACCTTTTCATAGCTGCATGAGATAAGATAAGTGTCCATTTACTTGAGAAGTATGGTCCTTTTACATTACCCACATAATGCTATTCCTTTAGTGTGCTACAAGATTGCTAGCTGAAAATAGCTTGCTTTTTAGAGAAAGAAGAGATAGATTTTCTTTCATTTTTGCACCTTGCTGGTACCTATTCAGTAGACCAGGGAGGAAGATCCAGCTTCGTCTTAGCCACTTAATATATCAAGTCTATAGAGCACAGCCCTCTGTTGCTGGAGTGAGGGCAATCATTATGACAAAATCCAGGTATGATTTCATTGTTTCATCAAAGAAGATAATCCTTTACTTTTTGGACTGAACTATCCCATGCTACTCACTCACCTTAAGTCTTTATAGACTTCTCAGTAAAAGAACCTCCATCTTATCAAGTAGAACTAAATGAAACAACTTCCCAAGACATTTTAGACTTTCAACACAACTGACGTATATGTGATAAAATGAACCTAAAGACCTTATCTGTAGCATGTGTCCCAGCACTATTCAAAACTAATTAGGAAATACAACAGCAACAATGGGATCTGTTTAAAATGATTTTTGAGCAACAAAGCACTTAAGAACTACTTCTAATAGAAACCTTCATGCAACTTTTCTAATTGTAAATATAACCAATATATATAGACCTAGATGTACATAGAAAATAAGTAAAGCAGCCAATATTTTTCTCTCTTCATGTCAGCTACCCTAGAAGAACAGAAGTAGCTACCTCTTAAATAACACAATTAAGCTATTTCACAGGTGCAAATTGGGTATTTTGGGAGGTAAGTGCTAATGGAACCAAAACCATTCATTGCAAAGATACCACGAAAAAAATTGTTAGAAAAAAATGTGAACATGGCTCACAGGACACATACGTCATTTATGTCAAACCCAAATGGTTTGATCATCCTGCATGACTGGTGATTCTCCAATATTGTGAATCTAGTCTTCCTTAGGTAGAATCCTTAAGTGATTATTCCCAGGCGTCCTTCACATGAGGTGTAGATATATGACCAGCTTCCTTCAGGCAAACTCATTTGCAGGAGACATGAAAGGTAAAAGTGAACATTGTGTGACTGAGGAGTCCTGGAAAGCATAGCTTCATGGAGTTGTTGGGCTCACTACATAGAACAAGGCTGCCTTCTGGTTCCTCTCTCTATAGACTAAATTAACTAGTAGAAACAGCAGTGGGATTTCCACTAAAACAGTTTTACAGTGTGATCAGCATTTCTCCTGTTTCCAGTTGTATAACATCCAAGCTTGGTACCTGGTCCTAGACATTCTGTAAGATATCAAATGCCTTCTTATAAATCCATTTTATACTTTATGTATAATAAATTCTCTTGTCTGAAACAAACCCCTGACTGGTAAATTGTATGGTCTAGAAGAGGCTAATGTGTATCTAGGATTCCTAGATGAAAAAGCCTGACCAACCTTTAGAAGTACCTGGTGGATGGAAGTGGCTACAGAAGTCATTTACTATTTCAGAACCAATAAGTTTGACAAGCAGTTTTGCTGTTGTCAACCTTATTTTGATGTCCATACGATTTCCCAACCATGAGGAGACATTTCCCTATTATAAAATAATATATAAAAATAAATACAAGATAAGAATATGTGATTTCACATAAGCCAACCTGCTACCATTATAATTAGCTAGTTATTAATATTAATAATAGGAAAGGAGGGAGCAAAGGGAAGGCCAGACATTATAAGCAGGGCCAGCTGGGAAGCTTCACCAGGAAGCTGCAATTTCACACTACCCAGGGAACCACCGGTCCATTCCCTGCAGAGCACTGGGGGAAGGGACTGTACAAAGGGGAGATGGACTCATGTGCAGTGAAGTCAGGGTGATGTGGGGAAGATGCTTGCCTGTTAAACCTGGGAAAAAAGATAATTGGCCCGAGGGGTGTAGCCACTACAAGCCCATGGAAATTTTGGAATACATAATCCTAAGACAAATAAGTTCTTGCTCTCTTGTTCCTCTTGCTTCACTCCTCCTTCCATGCACTCACCTGTGTTCCCTCCATAGCCATGTGGCCCTAGAAGCCAGATGGCCCACAGCCATGCAGACCCCACACGCAATGGGCTGCAGCTGGGAACACAAGCTAAGCTGGGCTGATGCTGGGCTGGACTGTGCAAATATGGAATGGCAACTTTGGACACTGGCTTTAATCCCAGCTCTGCTGGAGATGAAATGGGACTTTTTCCTTGGTAGGGAAGAGGGAACTGGGACCTTGGAAACTCAGGGGATTAATTCCACAGAAATAAAACTTTCTACCATACCTCATCCTCCCATTGGGTCCTCTGGAAATTCCTATTCCAGCAGCACCCCAAGAAGCCCATTTCTACCAGCAACCAGTGGGGACATGGAGGACACTCCACCAATAAGAAAGCCCCTTCTCCCAGAGGTGTATCACCCCCTGAATAAATTGACTATTATTTTTTTATGTTCAATGGTATTCAAAGATTATATCTGTTTCTCTAATGACTTTACCATACCTCTAAAATCCCCATATCCTGAGCCTATATGAGTAGTTCCTTAGGACTTAATTTCTAACATCACACAACAACCAAATGAAATTCAGTGTCATAGGAGATTACCCTCTCAGAGGCCCTCAGTGCTCAAAGGAAAAATCCGCAAGGGAAAGAGCAGATATGTTTATATTACCTGCTACATTGCTATATGTACTACTTATACCTTATGACTTCTTATTTATTATATTTAATATGTTTGTCCCACTAGAATGTAAGCACTATGAGGGGAGGAGTCTGCTTTGTTTACTGATGCATGGGGGCTAAAAAAATATTAACACTTTTCTTCTCACCTTCTAAGCTCTTTTGGCTAGACTAATAATCAAATTGACAGAGACAAATTAATAGGAGAAAATTCAAGTTTAATATATGAGTGTGGGGAATTTACATAATCATAATAAGTCCATGAAAATTCCAAAAACAGTGAGGCAATGTTGGGTATAGAAGACATTTTTGGACAAAGGATAAAGAGCTGGGGATGGGGTATTAGATTTCAGAAGTGAGAATGGGCCATTGGAGGTAGTTGAGGAAGAAAGGAACACACATGGCAGGAAAATCCTTGCTAGGCAACTCAGAAACCATGGGACACAGGGGATATCTAGCTAACAAGCCCCAACCTAAAGTCCCTTTGTTTACTATACTTAAGTCAAATCAGGATAAGACAGCATCCTAAGATCTCCTTCTTGAAGCAGGTTTTTCTGTCTGAATCTCTTGGGCAGGAAAGGGGGGAGGGTCAAAGTTTCTTTCTGAGTTTTGTTTCTTAATGAACCGCTTAAGGTCAATATCCCCAAAAGGCAGCTTCAGGGTTGCAAAAACTTTTATCCATTCAGATGTAACCTAAGCTCTGAGAACAGTGTCGAAAACCCCTTGAATATTTATTCAATGAAAACAGCTCCTTTTAGCCTCCGAAAATGAGAACAGCTACTATCTGATACTGTGACTTACTTCCAGGTCATAATCCCTCACTTGCCAAATCTTGCTGAAAATGGATCCTGATATATATATTCCATGGGCAATGCTGAGTTTTCTATAATTTTTACCAAATAAACTTTGATTTTCTAATGGGTAAAAAGAACAGTTAATTATGGAGTACATTTTTATTTTTTATTTTTATTTTTTCTTGTATTCTAAAAAATTGTAATAAACAGAAAAATAAACTAAGTAAAAACAAAATTAATGTGCATACTCTATAATAATTTCTGGCTATTTTGTCATTTTTATGGAAGTTTGGATTGGAAAATTTTTCCACCTAGTGTAGTCCCCCCTCCCTCCGCCTCTCTTTACTGTCAAGTTTGTTGTATTATAAATATTACTTGGTTTATTTTGCAGCCTGTCAAGGCAAAATGTGGCAGAAACCAGAGAAGTGGGGTCGATTTTAAGTACAGAAATACTTCTAACTTCTGGCAAAATGTTATTCCAGAAAATCTGAACATCATCTTTAAAAAAACACTAGTGTCCCTCTCTCATGCACTTTTATATTCATTAGCTTATTAAGTGCTTACAACAGCCCATTGGAATGGGTGTGATAAGGCAAACTTTAAGGGATACAAATGGTACTCTGTCATTTACTTTTACATAGCTTTTTAACATATGCTCTAAAACATGAGTCTAATACCAATATGATATTTTATTTACTACTCTGAATTTGAAGTAATTTTATCATGTAAGACAGCTGGGTTTGTAATCATAAAGCTGGTCCATAGGGCAGTTTACAATATGGCAGCTGGTTTCACCGGAACAAGCAATCTGAAATGGCCAGAGAGAGAATCCCAGCAAGACAGGCGTCTCAGCATTCTCTAACCTTAACCTTGGAAGTGGCATTCTATCATTTTTACAATCTTCTATATGTTAAAAACCAAGCCACTAAGTCCAGCCCACACTCAAGAGGATAAAATTACTCAAGCGTGGGAATACCAGGAGGTAGGAATTATTGGGAGTTATTTTAGGAGAGACTTAGACCCTTTGTGTCCTGGAGAGACCTGTAAAGTAGTATTTCAGGCTTGTCTTCACAAACCTGCCTCAACTTCCCTCCTCTCAAGAAGGAATGTAAGAGATGACCACATATCTGATGTTTCCCATCACAGGTCTGTTATGTCCTTATGACAAGACATCAAACATGAGCTTGTCGCTCATGTTTATTCTTCTGATTTTTCCACATCTTCTTGGTTTCATGGTGGTTCTGTTATGTACTCCACTCTGTTCTTCTCAGGCCACTTCTTCTCATCTTCCATAGACCCATGTATATGAAAGTGAGTCACAAGAAAGGCGCAAGCTCTGCCATTCACCGAGCATTTTTGTATGCCATGTGCTTAAGAGATATTATCTACTCAAATTATAAAACTAATAGAAGAAAACATAGGTTAAAAATCTCCTTGACATTGATCTTAGCAACCAATGTTTTGCATATGAAACCAGAAGCACAAGCAACAAAGACAACATAAACAAGTGGAACTAGGTCAAACAACATAGCTTTTGTACAAAAAAGAAACACTCATCAAAATGAAAAAGTAACTGCAGAATGAGAGAAAATATTTGCAAACTATCTTTTAATAATGGTTTAAAGTCCAAAATATATAAGAAACTCATACAACTCAACAGCAAAATAAAGCAATCCAATAAGGACTTGAATAGATGTTTTTCCAAAGAAGACATACAAATGACAAACAGGTACATGAAAATATTCCAAACCATAGTGAGGTATGACCTGTTACAATGGCTGGTAACAAAAAGAGAAGAAATAACAAGTGTTAAGATGTGGAGAAAAGGTAGCCTTGTGCATCGTTGGTGGGAATGTACATTGATGTAGCAACTATGAAAAACAGTAAGGAGGTTCCTCAAAACATTAAAAATAGAACTACCATATTATCCAACAATCCCATTTCTGGGTATGTTTTGGAAGGAAATGAAAGTGTCTTGAAGAGGTATCTACATACCCATGTTCATTGCAGCCTGGACAGTAGCCAAGACACGGGAACAAGTTCAGTTTCTGTTGATGGGTGAGTGGGATATAAAATAGGATATCAATCAGCCATGTAAAAGAAGGAAACCCTGCCGTTTGTGACAACATGAATGGACCTTGAAGGCATTATGCTAAGTGAAATAAGTCAGGTAGAGAAAGACAAATTCTGTATATTTTCACTTATATGTGGAATTTTTTAAAGCTGAACTATAGAAATAGAAATTAGAATGCCGGTTGCCAAGTGCAAAGGGGGCGGGGGAAATGTCAAGATGTTGGCCAAAGGGTACAAACTTCCAGTTATAAGATGAATAATTTCTGAAGATCTAATGTACAGCATGGTCATTATAGTTAACAATACTGTATTATAGACTTAAGAGAGTAAATCGTAAAAACTTCTTGCCGTACACAGAAAAAGTGGCAACTCTGTGCTGTGATGAATGTGGTAACTAACGTTATTGTAGCAAACATTTCACAATATATACGTGTATCAAGTCATCATATTATACACCTTAAACTTGTGTCTTATTTCAGTAATATCTCAGTATAGCTGAAAAAATAGAGAACTAAATCTCTTAGAAAATTGTATTTTTATGAACATTCAATAATTTGTGGAAGGTTATACACTACATCTTGGATAAATGGGGTTACCTCAGAGAGGCAGAATTAAAAATGGAGGTGAGATTATTAACTTTTTCACTGTTTTTAACTTAAAAAATATATGCCCTGATGGTTTGGCTCAGTGGTTAGAGTGTCAGCCTGCAGACCGAAGGGTCTCGGGTTTGATTCCCAGTCAAGGGCATGTACCTCAGTTGCAGGTTTGATCCCCAGTCCTGGTTGGGGTGCATGAGGGAGGCAACCAATCAGTGTATCTCTCTGACCTTAATCTCTCTCTCTCCTCCCTCCCTTCCATTCTCTCTAAAAATCAATGGAAAAAATATCCTCGAGTGAGGATTAAAATATACATATATATAAAACTAATTTTAAAAATTGAGTACAATGAAAATTAGAAAAAAATGTAATTTGTAAACACCTAGAGAATTATAAAATGTTAGCATGATTTCAGAAGAATGAGAACTGTTTTCATGACTTGTCTTAGTTTGGATTCTTCAAAATCAGACTCTTAAATAAGGATTTGTGCTTAAGTAGTTGATTGGGGAAGGATACAAAAAAATTCTTGGGTGTGGGAAAGTGTAACAGGGAAGGGAAGACAGTCAATAATCATAGGGTGTTATTATGCACTGGGCCACTGAGTTATCCTGGCCAAGAGTGGAAAAAGCTGGGGTATTGATATACCAATTCTGATTATATGGACATTGATTCTTGAGGGAGAGATTAGCATTTATTTTTTGAAAAATTGTTCAATTCAGGGTATTAATATCACTTTTAAAAATTATTGTTATTTTTTTAATGTTCACCAAGGATATGTTTTTATTGATTTTTAGAGAGAGAGAGGAACGAAGGGAGAAACATCGATATGTGAGAGAAATGCTCTAACCAACTGAGCCACTCGGCCAGGGCTTAATATCACTTTTAAATCATCTGCAATTTGTAAACAGTTTAATGTGTATGTGTGTATGTGTGTGTATGTGTGCATGTTTTCTCTTACTAAAGTGAAGTTTAATTGATAATCCACAGGTAAACAGATGGTCCTAAAGGCAGACCGACTGATTTCTTATGTATACCTTTATGCCTTCTGTATCTAAACCTGATGGCTATCATATTAAATATATATATAATCTTATATGCTTGTATCAGTTCCTACTTTTTAAAAAACATTTTTTCCAGATTTGGTTATTTTATAAGTTTGAAACTTTAAATATATTTCAGCGTTTTAAAGTTCTCTTTCTGTTATTCTCAAAATGTACCATGTACATTTGAAAGCTTCAGAAAAGGTTCTCAAGTATTTGAAGTTATTATCTTGTTACCCAGCCTTTGTAATTACAAATAAGGTAATTTTTAGTAATAAATTAATAAATTCTCATTTAAATTTTGGTGGCTTTGTTGTTGAATGAAAGGAGGAAATTTTTAGATTGACCTGTTTGATTAAGTTTTCTGTGCAACAAGGTGATTTCTCTCTTCCTCTGTCTCTACTATAGTTGACCTGTTTATATATAGCCTGTAAATGATTATTCATTGTAATGCAATATGAGGGGTTTTTTACAGTATTGTGTCCAGTGAGTTATTATTATCCTTGGATTTGCAGGACTAATAATATGTTTCTGTGAGTAACTACAACAGTGCAAAAATATAGAAAATGGAAGTGATTAATAAGGGATTGAGGTTCAAAGACAATTTTTTTTTTTTTTTTATAAGTTTTGAAACTGTCTGGAGAAAAGCTACATATGCAGGCAACTCTGATAGTCTCATTATGTCAAAATAATTAAAACTCTTCCCCCCTGTGTAGCTCTAGCAGAATCAAAAACAACAAATCTCTTAGGCATTTTAAATTGTAAATCTTACTTCTGGAAATGAATCTAGGAATGATAACATGGTTAACAAAAAGAAGCAAAATGCTAATAATAATTGATTATGTGACCTATCTATGCTCATTGCTGGTAATCTCTGATATTAAGAGAAATAAAATGAAACTTCCTTTCAATTCCTTCTATTTTTTTACTTCCACCAATTATAAACGTTGATGACCTAGTTTTGTCATAAAATTCATTCCCCCAGGAAAACAATACAAACCTGTGTGAGCTGAAGTGAACTTCACCTTTTCAGTATACACTTTAATCCACATTAATATTTTAAGAAGGTTAATGGACAAGCAGTTATCCTGCTGTGTAGAGTTCTATAAATAGCCAGACCAGGTCTTCTACGTGGAGGAGCCTTTTAGTTAGAACTCTTTGTTGTGATAGAAATCCAACTCTGCGTGACTTAAGCAAAAAGGGGCATTTAGTGTCTCTGATGACTGGGCAGGTCCAGAGAAGAACTAGGCTTCTGCCTGAAATGGATCTAGGGATACAAACAAGTTCATTGGATTGTTCATTTATGTTCTTCCTTCCTTCCCCTTCTTTTCCTCTTCCCTCTCCCTCCCCTCCTTTCCTGTTCCATTTCCCTCCCCTCCCCTCCTTTCCTATTCCATTTCCCTCCCCTCCTTTCCTGTTCCATTTCCCTCCCCTCCTTTCCTCTCCTCTCCTTCCCTCACTTCTTCTCTCTCCTCCTCTTCTCTCCTCCCCTATTCCATCTCTAAGTAGACCACTTGCCACACACACAACTATGTCGCACCAGCTGTATTAGTTTCCTATTGCTGCTGTAACAAATTATCACAAACTTAATGGCTTAAAACAATACAGATTTATTCTCTTACAGTTCTGAAATTCAGAAGCCTGAAATGGCTTTCACTGGGTTAGAATCAGGGTGTTGGGAGTGCTGCATTTCCTCTGGAGGCTCTAGAGAAGAACCTAGAGCCGTTTTCAACTTCTTGAGGCCATCTGCGTTCCTTGGCTCGAGGCCCCCTCCGTCTTCAAAGCCAGCAGCATAGCATTGTCAGATCTCTGTTTCTCTCTTTCTCTCTGTCTAACCTCTGCTTCTGTTGTCACATGTTCTTCCCTGATTCTCCTGCCTCCCTCTTTCACTTGTGTGGACCTTTGTAATTACATTGGGCCCAACCAGATAACTCAGGATAATCTCTCGATCTCAAGATTCTTAATTTAATCATAGCTGCAAAGTCACTTAGACATGTAAAATAGCATATTCACAGGTTCCAGGGGTTAGGATGTGGACATTTTGAGAGCCCATTATTCTACTTACCACACCAGTCAATTCTGAAATGTTTTCCCAAGCCTTCATGGCTCGAGGTAACTATATTGCTACAGTTATTTGCATTTCATCATAAATGGAATGTAAATGTGCTGACCTGACATTATCACCCATATTTTTTAAATCTCAGAAAAATGTGCAATAAGCTGAATTTTACAATCCTTGTGTGACTATGTGATGGCACTGACATTTGGATGACTTAATTATGTTTTAGGAATGGTGTCTTTTGGTTTTCATATGTTAATCTACAGTTTATTTAACAGAACAACAGTGGTGTTTATGTTGTTTGAAAATGTGCCAAAAAGTTTCTAATTAGGATGATTACTAACCTGCTATTGGGCAATATGCAAAATATAAACTTATTGTAGGTTTTTGCAAAGGTAAAAGGATCAATAAATTAGTTAATTTATTCTGTTCTCTGTCCCTCAATGAAAAATAATGAAAATGCCTTTCTGTGATTTAAATGGACCTGATTTTTTACTTTTTGGAGCTAATAACGAAAAAACAAGATGCAATATTTGTCAAAGGTACAGACAAGCAATGTTTTATAAGCATTGTTTTTCTAATTTTGATCTCAAATATAACTAACATGAATACAGTATAGTGTTGGCATCTTTTATTTATTTGTATAAGATGTATACTAGCCTCAAAGGCCTATTGGCTGAAAATGCTTAATATTGATTGCTGTTTTATTTGTAGTTCATCAAAACCTCCGGTCATTCTCTTTGAAAACACTTTTGTATTTACTCATTGATAGAGAAAATATGTATTTATCCTAGCCCTGAATATCTTGCTAGCTGAAAACCTGGCACTAGTTGAAAAAAAATAAAACAGGTTCTGAAGGCTGTGTATTTATCAACCAACATATAAAACATCTCTGATTGATCTGGGCAAAAACAACAACAGCAGAAGTGATATTTAATCATTTTCTGAAAACGAGATTCACCACTGCAACTCTTCTAAAGGTCAAAGAAATAAGAAGAAATAATAATAATAATAAAAAGCCAAAGCAAAAAACCTTAAGTCATATATTGATCTTCATGGCTTTCCAGGTTAGTTACACAAGAATTAATATCAATATATGACCTAAATGGGTAGGGGATTGAAATTGAACATAACTTCCCATCTTCAATAGAGTGTCTTTAGAAGAATAATATAGTTCTCAATAGTAATGCTATTACATGACGTTTTTAAATGGTCAGATCGGAAGGGTCTAAATTTAAGTTCAAGAATTGTGCTCGTGGTACTTTAAGAAAACTCGAGACACAGAGAATGTAGAATTCAGGTGGAGATGCAGAGGGCTGAGGTCTGGAGGCGCTGCAACAACCCTCCTCCCCTCCAGCGGTTTTTATTGTGAGCCACAGAAAGGCAGGTGTGAGAGACAGTGATCAGCAGAAACCGTAAAATGCGCAAGAACAAGGGGCTTTGTTCTGTGCTAATGCTTCACATTTGTCCTTAAGGCCGTAGCTCTCCTGGGGGCAGGCTTCCCAGAAAGATAAGCATCTGTTTTCGGTTCCCAGCAGAAATGTTTCCCTGGTTTTCAAGGGGATTTCGGAGATTCTGGGAAGCTTGCTACCCAGCTTCTTCAGAGTTTGTTTGTTTGCTGGCCTTTTCCTACAAAGAATTACTCATCTTATTGTTATAGTAAGTAGGAAACTGATTGCTGTGCTAAACCAGGAAACAAAGGTCTATCTCCTGAGGCTATAGCATTTGGACTCCTCAGAGCGAATGTAAAATAGGGTGTGAACTTCACACTGTGAACCTCTTAAGTATGACCTTTGGAATAATTTCCACTTTATCAAAATAAAAATGAAAAAAATATGTAGGAGGTGTGGAGAAGTAGAGGAGAACTTGGAAGAGAGAAGATGACCTTGAACAACTTAGAAGCCTCTTAATTTACATATTTTTAAAAAAGCTTATATTAATTGCTGATGCAACTTTTTTGGAAAGGGTATTGGCGGGTGAAGATGAACGTACTTTTTTAAAAAAAATTAAGTATCTGCAAAATACTGTTTATAGCACATAGGTTAAAAGGAATAAAACCAACTCTAGGGTATCATTGCCCAGTTTAAGAAATAAAGCACTACCAGGAATCTCGAAACTCCTGATTTCTCCCTCACCAACCCCACCCTCCTTTCCACCCGTAAATGGCTATATCCTCAATTGTATTTACATAGTTCCTTTGCTTATCTGTATAATTGTAGCCCATGTTTAACTTTGCATACTTTTGAATATTACATAAAATCATGTATCCTCCTGAAGATTGCTTTTAAAAATGATTGGCAACAAGTTTCTAAGATTTATCCCTGTGTATTTCTATAGGTTATTCAATGCCAGAGTATTCTAGTCCATGAACATACCACTATTTATAGCCCAAGCTTCTGTCCACGGACATTTGGGTGGTTTCCAGTTTGGGTTTTTCCCCCTATCACAAAGCAGTGTCACTATGAAAATTCCTGGGCATGCCTTCTGATGCACAGAGGGAAGTGTTTTTCTGGCAAACATGAATAGGAGTGAAACTTCTGTGTCACTAGGAGTAAGAAACTTTTTTTTTTACTAGTATGATTTTCACATTCTATCAGTACAAATTTAAGTTTTGTATTTAGTGTTTTTATCTGACAGTTGTTAAATACTGTTTTTATTCTTTTGGGTTTTATGCATGCATAATCAAATCTCACACGAAAACATTTTTATACCTTATACTTTACTTGGTACACATTTTATTTTATATATTTCTTACAATGTTAAATTGAAGTGCAAGAGTAGATATCCGGTCTTTTTCTAATTAAAAGGAAATAATCTAAAATCCCACCATTAAAAATTATACTTGCCTTAGGTTTTATAAAGCTATTTATTCTTAGATTAAGGAAATTGTCTTGTATTTATAGATATAGATTGATGTAAATTTTGCATGGATTTCCTTTGGAATTTATTTGGCATCTCTTTTGCATCTTTTTATTGACATGTTCATTTGGTTTTTAAATTTATTTTTAAACATTTTAAATTACCTTATTATTTCAAGTTGGAAGTAATTTGGCCATTATATAGGCTTTGTTTGTCACTAAATTTAGTTTACTATTAACCTGTATAGGATTTCTGCATCTATATTTGTGAGTGAGGTTGACCTGTAGTTTTCTAATTTTATAATTTTATATCCCTTTAAATATATTTATTTCTCCTCAGCTTTATTGAGATATAATTGACATATAGCTTTATGTAAATTTAAGATGCAAAATATGTTGATTTGATGCACATACATTGCAAAATTATTGCCACCTTAGTGTTAGCTAACACCTCCATCACGTCACATAATTACCATTTCTTTTTTGTGGTGAGAATATTTAAGATCTGCTCTTTTGCCACTTTCAAGTACATAATAATGCATTATTAACTATAATCATTATGCTATACATTAGATCCTCATAACTTAGTTGTCTTATAACTGGAAGTTTGTACTTGGAACAATATCTCTGTATTTCCCCCCGCCCCCCACTCCCAGTTGCCACTATTGTACTCTCTGTTTCTATGAGTTTAGAATTTCAGATTCCATATATAAGTGATATCATACAGTACTAGGATTTTTCTGTAGGATTTATTTTAGTTAGCATGATGTCATCGGGCCTATCCATGTTGTCACAAATGGCAGGATTTCCTTCTTATGACTGCATAATTTATATATTATGCATTATGTATATATCACATCTTTATCCATCAACCTATGGACAGATACTTAGGCTGTTTCATATCTTGCCTATTGTGAATAATGCTGCAATGAATATGAGATTGTAAATATCTCTTAGATATTCTGCTTATATTTCCTTTGGATATATACTCAGAAATGATATTGCTGATTCATATAGTAGTACTATTTTTAATTTTTTGAGGGACCTCTATATTGTTCTTCATAGTGGCATTACCGATGTACATTCCCACCAACAGGGCACACAGTTCCCTTTTCTCCACATCGTCACCAATACCTGATATCTCATATCTCTGTAATGGTGGCTATTCTAACAGATGTGAGGTGGTATCTCATTGTGGTTTGGATTTATCATTTCCCTGAAGATTAGTGGTGTCAAGAACCTTTTCATGTACTTGTTGACCATTTGGATGACTTCTTTGGAAAAATGTTTATTCAGTTCCCTTCCTATTTTTTAATCAGATACTTTAAAATATTGAGTTGTATGAGTTCTTTATATATTTTAGATGTTAACCCCTTATCAGCTATATAATTTACAGATATATTGACCCATTCTGTAGATTGCCCTTAAATTTTATTGATTGCTTTTTTTTTTTTTTTGCAGTGCAGAAACTTTTTATTTTGATATAGTCCTACTTATTAATTTTTTCTTTTGTTACTTTTGGTGTTATATCCAGGCAACTACTATCAAAACCAATGGCAAGGCATTTTTTCCATATTTTTTTTTCTAGGAGTTTTATTGTTTCAACTTTTATATTTAAGCCTTTAATCCATTTCATTCAACAACAAAGCCAACAAAATTTAAAAGAGAATTTAATCAAGAATAGATTTATTACTAAAAATTACTCTATTTGTAATTCATTTACAAAAGCTGAAATGTATTTGAAGTTTCAAAATGTTACAGATACTCTAGCATGCAAATGTATGGCTGGAGGGACTAGACCGGGGTATGTGCATGGTGGTGGTGGTCAGCCACGGGGTTCTAGGTTGGTGTCTTGCACTCACACAGCCACAGAGGCCTGGACTAGCTTTCTGTGTGGTTCCTGGAGGGAGGGTGTGAGTGGGGGAGAGCAGAGAGGGACTCAGGCAGCTGGATTCAGTGTGAATACCTGTGGGACAAAAGCTGGTGCAATCTGCAAGGGGTCCATGGCAGCTCTGCTGGCCATTAGTTTTTCCTTCAGTGGTGAAAGTCGCTGTAGAGCAGGTCATCATGAACTGCAATCACTCCCACTGTGTGTTGGCTATTGGTAGCCCCCTGTTTTCATTCCTTGTTCCTAGCCACCTCTATATATCTCAGCTTTGCCAGTCTGGGTAGGGGTGAAATCAAAATGAAAGCTTCGTGTGGTGCCCTGAAAGGCTTGGAAGCTGGTGAGAGGAATGCTTGGTACCTGGCCCTGAGCAATGGCATATCTTATCTTTAATCTTAAAGTTATTATGTAGGAAAGCAGGCCTAGGCTACTGAAACCACGCACATTCCCAAGAAAAACTAGCTTGTCTTCATAACTAGCTCTTGGCAGGCACCTAGGAGATGAGTAATGAGCCCTTGGAATATTCTGCCTGATGAGAATAATTTGTATGCGTGAGGCCAGTTCAATCAGATAGTTAACGCTAACAACATGATTTATGGAGAATGCCTGGTTTTGATCTGGGGGCCTGAAGTCTGAGTAGCTAAGGTTAGTCACACAAGTACTGCATGCCTACCTGACAGACATTACTAAAAACGCTGCATGCCCAGGCTCACTGGGACTCTACCCACGTTCCTGTTTTTTTCCTGAGTTTACGGTATCGCTGTAATAAACTATAACCATCAGCATAAGAGCTTTCTGAGTAGTGTGAGCCCCTCTAGCTAATCGCTGAGCATGAGGGTGGTCTTCAGAAGTGTAATTTAGTAGAATGACACTGACTCACCAAAACATTGGGAAAAGGGTGAGGGAACTGTGATTGTAGAGACAAGTAAAAATTAAATGATCACATACAAAACTCATTAGCACTTTGAATATTTCTTAATCCAGTCACTCACCCACATACTCATGTGCACATACACACCTCATGTATAACACTGGTTGCTATAGAAAGAGCATATTGTCATATTACTAAGCTGTCTTCAGAAACTTAATTTTTTAGATATTTTTAACTTTTTATTGCAAAAGTAATACATGTTGATTTAGGAAACAAAATAAAGATAGTGAAGGATAATTAAGAATCACCATCACCTGATTAGAGCAGCTATTACTTGATTTTATGACAAATATGATTTATACTATACCTGCTCTCTCGTAGCAGGCTTTTCTTTACTTAAAATATTGTAGATGCTTTCTCAGTTATTGAATATACTTCTAAAATATTTTAAATAATTAATAGTATCCCATTTTGTAATCAAGATGTTTTTAAAATCAATTCCATATTTTAGTGTTTATGTGTTATAAAATTATTTGCATCATGTATACATTTCCTTTATATGCATTGAATGAAATTGAACTGCTTTTAAAAACACTGTTTTCTATTTTTTTTTACTTTATATGCTTCAATAACTCTCTTTGTACTCAAATATTTATCCACATCTCAGATTATTTCCTTTTATATGTTTCTAAAAGTAAAGTCATTGAGACCCAAAATAGAAATATTCTTAAGGATTCTTAATGATTATTGCTAAATTGCTTTCTGGAAACTTGTACCAGTATCAGTTCTCACCAACACTTTTTCACCTGCATTTCAGATTATGTTTTCCGTTCATTAATCACTTATTAATTAAAAAGAAAATATTTGAGTCACAGAGATGTATAGTACAGTATTGTGATTACTCTCTTATACCACTTGGGTACTGGAAATATTGGGAGAAACACTCTGTAAAGTATATGATTGTCTGACTACTATGCTGTACACCTGCAACTAATACAAAATAATATTGGAAGTAAACTGTAATTAAAAAATAAAAATAACCCACCCAGGTAATTGGAACAAACAAAAGAATATATGTACTCCTATGTTTATTGCAGCCTTATTTACAATAGCCAAGATATATGGAAGCAACCCACATGTCCATCAATAGACCAGTGGGTAAAAAAGTTGTGGTGTATATACCCAATGGAATATTAATGGGCCATAAAAAAGGAATAAAACCTTACCTTTTGGGACAGCATGGATGGACCTAGAGGGTATTATGCTAAGTGAAGTAAGTCAGACAGAGAAAGAGAAATACCATATGATTTCACTAATAACTGGAATTTAAAGAGCTAAAAAAATGAACAAACAAAATAAAAAGACTCTCGGATACAGAGATCAGACTGATAACCATCAGTCTGAGGGGAGTTGTTGGGGGCCTGGGTCAAAAACGTGAAGAGATTAAGAACTACAAATTAGTAGTCACAAAATAGTCACAGGGATATAAAGTGCAGCACAGGGAATATAGTCAATAATATTGTAATAAGTATCTATGGTACCAGGTGGGTATTTGAAATATTGGGAGGGGGCCACTTTGTAAAGTATATGATTGTCTGACTATTATGCTGTATACCTGTAACTAACACAAAATAATATTGAATGTAAACTGTAGTTGAAAAATAAAATAACATTTGCTTACTTTTTACATTAAAAATAATTTTAAAGAGGTATTTTATTGTTCATACTTCAATTTCTTTAATTACTAAGCTAAATATTTTCTATATATGGATAGGGTATTTACATTTCTTCTGCCACTACTTTTTAATGAAATTATTTTTTTACTTGGTTTTAGTGATTTTCTTCTCATTTCAAAAATATTCATTAAGTTAAACTTGAATAATATTTGTGCAATTTTTTTAGCTCTGCATTTGCTATTAGTTGATTTTTAAATAATGTTTTGGTATACAAAAAGCTTGTCTTTATATTCTCAATTCCCTGTTAACTTTTTGTTGTTTTTTATTTCTTTTTTGCCTTTTGGCTGAGAAAATCTTGCTCACCTTATATTGTTGGCATGCTTTATTTTTTAAAATGTATTCTGGTTGCAATATATTTTAATATACAACATAAAATGTGGATGTAGTTTTATATTTTTTAGCAATTGGTAGCCAAACAACGAGCCTAAGTACATTTGTATCTCTAAACTCAATTTTAAATCATGAGATATCTCTTTTTATTTTTTTTAATTTTAGAAAATCAAAAGCACAAAGCTAAAATCCCATGTATTAAAAAAGTAATTTTTTCTACCTTTACCTTTTCATCTTTTATCTTTAAGTATAATATGGCTGCTCATCTTACTTCATATACTTGCATCATTAAATAAAATACTACGCGTATTTTATTTCTTCCTAAGTATTGGCAAAGTTTCCTTTTTCTCTATTATTTCCTCTTGGCCAGTTTTGCCAATTATAATATAGATTGCTTGTGGATGGATGTGTCTAAAAGGCTATATCTGAGCACAGCTAATTCTAGTCACAGATCCAATGTCAAAATAAAGTAATCAGCATATATCCTGTCTCTTGCCTCTCTTCACCAGTTTCAGATTCTGTTTCAGGGAGCAAAAATACAGCCCTTTTTTCTTCTGCAGCGACAATCCGAGCGAGATAACAGAGTGTTCAATTAGCGGAGCTAATGGAGCAGCTCCCCCAGTTAAACAGCAAGAGCAGCTTTGAGGCCTGAGCTTCCTGCTCGGTTTCAGCCTCTCTGATGACACTTCCAGCCGCCTGGCGGGTCCTCTCCAGAGAGCGCCGTCCTCCCGAACCTCATTAGTGGGGCGCTGTTCCCCCCGAATCCCAAAGACGCCAGCCCTGCGGGCCACATGGAGGAACATGTGAGCCTTAGCACCGTCCATTTCTCCAGCCCATCTTGCCTCTCCCATCTTTGAGTCATTCAGAGTTGGGGAGGGCGGGCGGCCAACCGTGGGGGAAATCCCTGCCACAGTCCTTCCCACCGTTTGCTCCCGACCTGCTGTCCCCCTGGACGCGAAGCTTTCGAATATCTGAGAGAAGGAAGTTGAATTGTCACTTTCCCTGAGATATGCGGTGTTGACAGCAAGTGTGGTAATTAGCAGAAAATAAAGAATGAAGGCACAGCAGTGGGACTAGTGGTCAGAACCAATCCCTTTAACTCTGTGGGTGCGGGAGGGACCTGTGATGGGCTGATGGGCCTGTGGCTTATGGAAGAGCATGGGATTTGCATTCAGAAGGTTTGAGTCTAAGGACAGGCTCTGTCTCATGCTAACTGTGAAGGCTGACATTCCCTTCATCATTGGGCCTCGATGTCTGTGTCTTTATTTCACGTGATGACTGTGAGAATAAAATGAGATGATGTGTGAGTGTTTTATAAACCTAAAGTGTTGTACAAAATAAAAGAAGGTGTTATTACTGCCATTCCTGATGTGTAAACAATGTGGGAAGAAGGGAATTTTATTTATAGACCTTGTCTAAGAAGGCTTGTGAAGTAAGACTGTGAGGATGAGAGAAACAAGACCAGGATTATAGATGGTCAGTCATCCTACAGGTTGTAGAAATCTCAAGGCGTGTCCTTTGGAACCTGGCCACAACATTTAGAACTTTATTTACTTTTCTTGAAATAGGTACCGTGAGGTATTATTGTCTTACTGGGTTTGTAAGTCCTGAAATCCAAGTCTTTAGGAATAGGTTCATATGTCTTTCTCTCTTTCCATCTATCTGCCTATCTATCCACTTATTCATCCATATGATTAATGTGCATTCTGTCCTGATTCTGTGTAATATACTATGTTGAACTATGTACTTGCAAAGATGAAAAAGAGAAGGTTTCTGCTGTTGAAGCACCTCGAAATCCTAAAGAGGATATCCGTACGGCTATTATAGATGTAGGTAGTCTTTTTTCTTCTTTTTTTAAATGAACAAAATCTCAAAAAAGCCAGATAAGTAAAATTAAAGATGGCCTACAAAACCACTATTAGGTACAAATTTAAAGGGAATTCTGTATCATTTTGGTAGGCCCCTGGTCACTCTATTGTTTCTTTCTATTTTTAGGCTATTTAGTTTTACTTTAAGGTGACTAGTATATAATTCCTATTTTTAAACTTCCATATCTATTTAAATTTTTTTGGTAAAATCAGAAAGAAAACACTAGCTGATCCCTGGCCAGGTAGCTCAGTTGGTTATAGCATCGTCCCAATGTGTCTAGGTTGTGGGTTTGATGCCCTGTCAGGGCAGATACAAGAATCAACCAATGAATGCACAAATAAGTGGAACAACAAATCGGTATTTCTCTCTCCCTCTCTCTCTCTGTCTCCCTTCCTCTCTCTCTAATAATCAATAAAAAAAAACAACCCATACACACTAGCTGAAATAATTGTGCTTAAACATCTTTTAACGAGGCCAAGCTACCAGACTAAAAAATAATATTGAAATAGAGCTAAAGCAGAAGCTTCTAAAATACATGGACTCTAGGCAGGCTAATGACTTAGTTTCTACTCAAAATGTTTCCTTTGAGAACATGTTCAATATTTATTTAATGGTGTTAAAGGAAACTCAAAAAAGCATGTTTGCTGTTGTTTGTATTTTTCATTCTAGAGAGGGGAGTTGATCATTTTATATTCCACTAGTTAGAGAAAAATTCACTATAAAGATCTGAGTTAGCTGGCAACAAATTTTAGATTTACTAAAGTGATATTTCAGTACTCTTTATAGGTTGGCTTAGTCACAGCTGCCCAGCTGGCTTGCGCTTAATCTGCCTCAAATAGGAGCTATGTATATCCTTGTCTTTTATGCTTTATCTCTCCTTAGAGAAAAACTAACAAACAAAACAAAAATGCCGCCCATCAGGACAGAATCAGATCTGTCTTATCAGCCTTCTTGTCTCCCTTCTACTCACTTACCCTTATGCGACTTTCATTAAGCAGCTACAAAGTGCGATAGGCTATACTTAAATTAGGCCGTCTTTTCTTCCTTCCTTAAAATAAAGAGAAATTTTATCAGAGAATATTTACAAATTACATAGAAAGTAAAAAATTACTCAAGAAAGTAAAGATTACTCATATTTTAATGCATTTCTTTCTACCTGGTATGTAAGTACATAAATGCATACATATATATGAATATATATAAACACACACATATATGTAAGTGTGTATACATTTAAAAAAATTATTTGCTAAGTTGTTTTGGAACTTTTTTTGTTTGCTTAAAATATCTTTTTTTTTCTACAGCACAGTTTCTTATCTGTGTTTCAGTGCACGGTTTTACTAAGGTTGATTTTCCAATCCCCTGATTATTTCTAAAGTTTACATTATAAACTATATTTTGACATCTTGTAGTTAAAATTTTAGGTAGATAAATAATTATTTGCACGTACGTTATTATAAATGGAATAATTGGGTCAAACAATATCTGTGTATGAGGCATATGTTGGAAATGCAGATTTCTAAATTCTCTTGAAGATAGATACACATTTATACTTCTTGCATCTGTGCACCTGCAAAATCTGTCAAACCCCTACGTACAAAAAGAGATTTCTCAGATATTTTTTCTCTTTTTAATCAACTTAATATTCATAGCAAAAGAAAATTAGTTTAACTCACTTTCATTACAAGTAAGTATGACTTCCCTTTAACAAATATTCTAATGAATTCTAATGGTGTCGTCATGAAATATCTAAAAAGGCAGACTACTTGAGAACTTAAGTATTAATTATAATTGCTTTCATAAAGTGAATTGATAAGCAACAAAATGAACAAAATAAAACCAAAATCATAACAATGAATTAGTAGAATTAGTATGATTGAAAATTAGCTAAACTGCTGTTTAGACTGGAGAAAGCTATGGGTTATGGCAGAAAGAGCCCAAGGCTCCTGAGTTCTCGTATTGTTCTTTTCATTGCCAGCAAGCTACAGACACAATGTTAGGTGAAGCTTTTAGCTTCTCCCATAGTCAGTTTTCATATCAATAAAATTCTGACAAAGATAGGATTTTTTTTTAGCAAATTCATAGGCTTTTTTTGGTAAAACTAATGAAAAAGAAAGCCTGTTAAACCCTGATGTACTATTAGTATGAGTAAGTTTACAACAACAGGTGGACCAGCAGCGTGAGAACGTGAAAGCAGCACACCGAGCCCACTCCAGAGCTACTGAACGGGAGTCCACCTTTTATCAAGACCAAGGGATTTTCAGTTACAGTCAAGTTTTGAGAAGCACTGGCTTAGAACAAAACAAAGGAAAAAGTCATCTCTTTTGAACAAGAGATGTTTACCAAAACATTTTGTTGATCTCCTCTCTTCCCAGAGGCTAATGTTAGAATGAACGTGCTAACTAGAGTATGCAGAATAGAACCGAGTTGGGTAAGCTAAGAAAGGTCAAACAAACCATGTTTTAAAATTGGTCTTTTCACTGAGAAGAAGCATGCCTATTTTGAGTTACGGTATTTTGAGCCCAAAAGGGTTAGTAACATCAGGCGGTAGCCGTTGGATCGGTGTTTGTTGAGATCCAATCCACCTTTTCTGGTGGTAGGGTGACAGGGGGTAGGTAAGGGATATCACTGAGTCCTCCGCTGATTAGGTTCCCATAACCTCCTGCACTTAACCTTGTTGTGGCACTTACTACACTGATTTTGTGAGGTTCTGCTTCCTTGTTGAATTTCCAATAGAACATAAATTTCCTGAGGGCAGGGTTATGCTTTATTTATTGTATCCTCAATATCTACCACAGTGTCTTACACATAGTAGGCTGAATGAAATATTTAGTAGTAATACTGGACAGAGCAAATTTACATAATAAAAAAATCACAAGATTTGCTGAATTATGTCAAATCATTCTAAGAGCCTAGAATAACTGATTATTAGGAATTTCTGTGCTTTTTAAAGGCAGACATCTTTTGGGGGTAATTTATTACCAGTTACTTTTTACATTTTTGATACCCAGCATTTTATTTTTCTTTCTGACAATTATTTTTTGCAGATATAGTGATCATTGAGGCTTTTCCCTCTTTAAGGCCATCTAATATTGATTTCCCCCCTTTTAAGGAATAGCCGATCTGTCCCCTAATCTTAGTATATTTATGTCCCCACATTCCCACTGGAGAGGCCTGTCATCCCTGAAGGCTTTCTCTGCCTGGCCCCTCTTCTCACAGCCTACCATGGGCACATGGACTTTATTCTGTTAATCAAACTTTTCTGAGACCAAATTTTGAGTGACTGATCAAGAAGGGAAGAAATAGCCATAGTTTATCTCAGCAAAGGTACCCTAACTGGTCCATCTCTGCTATGAGTCTATCCTTATAATTTATTTATTGTAGCCCCCTGGAGTCTCCTGGGTTTCTGTCATGGCCAACCTGTTTCCTCTCTTCTTCCTGTTGATTATGAAAGTTCTCAATAGCCGTCACCCAACTAAAAAAAATTTATTTTTGCTAACAACTAAAAATCCCTAATTATTATAGTGGTTAAGAACATGAGCTTCAGAAGCAAATAACCTAAAATTCATGTCTTGGTCTTCCACTTCCTAGTGGTTGTGTGGCATTTACTTTATCTCTTTTTGCATATTTGCTCAGCTATGAACAGTTACGTTAATGTCTAGCACATAGGGTTGTTGTGAGAATTAAATTAGGCAACATAAATACAATGTGTAGCGTGATTTCTTGGCACCCAGTGCCAAGCATTCAAAATTGATAATGGTAGCAAGTTAATTGTACCTCAGTTTCCTCAACTATAAAACAGGGAGTGATAATACATTTTACATATGTTTCTGGGGGACTGTAAAATGATATGACACATGTAGACTGTGTGTAAAACATTATAACATGACATATGCATGTATTATTGGTGGTAGATAACCCTGTAATATTGCTCAGTTTGGCATGCTGTCATCGTCATCATGATCGTGGTCATCTCACATTCCTACATAAAGTATTTTAAATATTATGGGCATTACAGTTGTTGTGATTTGTAGGTATTGTTATTCCTATTTTATGAATAAGGGAACTCAGGGTCAGAGGATTTAAATGACTTGCCTAAGGTTTCTCAGCTAGTAGGTAGTCAAGGACATAAAACCATTAATTTCTAAATCTAAAGCTCATACTTTTTGTTACAATGCTCTGAAGGTGAATTTAAAGTTCACAGTTGGTTTGATGGCCCTGTTTTCCAACAGAAAAAAAAAAAAAAAGTCTAATTTTGTGAAATATATTAACCAACCAATAAAGGAATAATCTATTTTTGTGAAGGTCTCTGGACCACCTTATGGTTCTGAATTCTTTAAAGCAATTGAATTTTTCCACTTATTTCTTGAAATACAGAGCAAAGTGTGTCACAAAAAATGTGAGAGGTTTATAAATCGAAATTGGAATAAGTTACCAAGGTTTAGTTCTCTGAAAACTTGGTGTAAAAGAGAAACAAAGAGTTCTAACAGCATTGTTTGTAGAAGGAAATCAAATTGGGTGGTTAAATTTTGTCAAAATCCTCACTTTGAGTGCTGGAGCTATAAAACTTTGCTAAATATATAACAAGGTATCACGTGAAGGGTAACCGTGTGTAGTAAACATTTACTCTGGAACGGCATCTCCCAAAGGAAGGCTTTTCGTACATCTTTTTCCCTTCTGATACGATGCTTTGTCAGGATGTTTTTATTTCTCACTGACTGAAAAATAGGAATGATTCCTAGGGACTTGAAACTTACTGGGTTCAAATTTTAAAACTTCAAAGAATTCCCTTCGTGCTGATATTTATTTCTTCTTTGAACAGCTACAGACGTTCAAAACAAGCAACATGTGAGAGCGAAAATTTAAATAGGTGCTTTGAACAATCTTACCTGATCTATTTGTTGGAATTTCTGTGATACAAATTCTCTAGGATATATCAATCCTATTTAAAGTAGAGATTTTATTTCGGTTTATATATACATCTGTCAAATTGAATAAGGCATGCATTTATGTATATATTTATTCAAAAAATATATCTTGAGTTTCTACTTGGTGCCTTGTGCTATGCTATGGGCTGTGGATAGGATGAAAAGACAGAATCCGACTTGAAGAAATTCATAGTGTACAGAAGAGAACTTCAATATAGGCGATTATAATAAATTAGGTTAACTGCTATGTTAGAGACATACACGTGGCTCTGGGAGTAGCGAGAAACGCCCAGCCTGCATCTCATTTGATTAAAATATGAGAAAGATGACCTTCAATCTGAGTTGAGTATTGATGGAAGCATGAACTAGAGCTATGTTCCTAAGCTTTAGTCTCATGCTGATCATATAGTTTGTCATTTAATTACATTCTATTTTCCATGCATGGTTGTACGTTGGATATATAGCTCAGTGGTTAAAAGAATTTTCTGAATTCAGGTGTTTTCATATCTAAAACTTGTTTTACCAGTAGCTTGGACAAATTTTTACCATTTTAAAGCTTCATATTCTTTAATTTTACAATATAAATCATAGTTTTACCCATTTTGTAGCATTGCTCAGGAGATTAAATGAAATAATCTATATAATGTATATTTAACATACTTTTTGTCATGTGGTCAGTAAATGGTAGCTAATGTTGTTTTAATTATTATTGTTTTCTCTCATAGACTGTGTTTATTTTATGGTGGACATGATAAAGTTTATTTTTGTATAGTAAGAAAGTCACTGGATCAAGGTTGAGAAGTATTTTGATTCCAGTTCAGGTCCTTGACCTGTCTTCTTGGACATACGTTTTCTTTCTGAATATTGGAGAGAGATCTGGAGAGTGAGGTTGAGCTACATGAGTCCCTTTGGTATCTACCTCCTCTGTCTTTTCAGCAGGCCCTAGCATTCTGCACTATTGGAACACCTGAAGGACATTCACAAGTTGAAATTTCATGGAGTTCAAAGTAAAGTCTTTTTGAGTCCAAGAAATTAATCAGGAAAGTGTGGCAGGGCAAAAGAGTTGATGGTGTGTAGAAGCAGTTTAACCCCAGAAGGCAGAGGTCTTTAAATGGACTATAAGTTCGATGTGAGCCATAAAGAGTGACAAGTCTGTTAAAGAGTTAATAGGACTTTATACTGTTACGTAGACAGTAATGTCCTCCATCTGATCAGAGCCCATGTGGAGGTTGGGTCCAGTTTGGGTAAAGACGTAGGCAAGAACAATGTTGGCAAGTGTGAGATGGCTAGAGGAGGGGGATGGAACATTGGAATGGTGATAGTTCTGGGAATCATACTGTGTGTAGAATGTTTGAGGAAAGTGGAGCTTGTTGATGTAGGGAAAGGACAAATTGAAGGGGTAGGGGGGGCAAGAACAAGGAATTCGTTCTTTTCAAACTTTTGAAGCAGTTCTCCATGGAAAGGGGTTTAGATATATTTAGAATAGCCCCTTGAGGCTAAACTAGGGTCAGTGGTAGAGGTTCCAAGAGAAAATATTTGGTTCAACTCAACAGTGTGACTCTAAACAGCTAGAGCCTTAAACGCTCTGTTGGGTAAAGTAATACGGAGCTACTACCAGAAGTGCTTAAGTAAAGATTAAATCACTATCTCTCAAACTTATTCCATGCAAAGAATGAGCTGGGCTTCCTAATAAAAATACAGATTTCTTGACTCTCCCTGGAGTTCTGATTCAGTAGGTTGGGGGAACAACATGGATATATACAATTTTTAGTCAGCACATCATGAAATTTTTATGAGCAAGAAAGTTTGGGAAATCCTTCCCTGTTCACCTGCCAAAATATAGTAAGAAGATTCTTGATTTTGATGGGAGGCTTGTTTCTATGATGTTGAAGATTAATGTTAAATTTCTAGTAGATTCTCAATGTATTTAGTGATTTACTTTGTGATCATTGTAGCAACATTTTAATAAACACATTAATTCAATATATATAGCATGTGTAGAGAAGGTGTTTTCTTTTAACATGTGAAAATATTTTTAGAAAGCTTAGGAATAATTTCTAAGTATTCAGGTTTTCAGGTTTTTAAGGATGCACATATTTTTATACTCCAAGATGAAATTTTCCTGTGTATCATTCCATAAAAATAAACATATACCTTGTTAGCTAATATGATGGATACTGTTTTAAAAGATACCCCAAAGTTTGAAAATCAAATACACGCTTACAGAATATAAATTATTAAAGTTTGAGCAATTTGTAAATCCACAATTCAGGACATATATTTTTGTATGATTTAGAAAAAATTAGCCAGCCTCTGACATTTCAGACGATGGAAGTGATAGCTGTTAGCAGAACCATCCACTTTAATGATCATTTTTCAAGCTAAGTTATAGTAACCATCTAGGGAGCTGTGTGCTTCTAACTTGGTGTCAATTTTATGTCTGTAAAAACTGAGCCAACTCTGGGGTAGTGTCAGAAATTTTATTTTGCAAAATGAAGAAAAATGTGTAAAACTAAACTAAGGAATCACTCAGAAATTCCTTCTAGTTATCAGTAGCAAAAAGCAATTGATAAGCATACGTTGTCACTTTCTTTTACTTCTAAAGGGGAGAAAATGGAAATTCAGAAATAAGAAAATTTAACAAGAATTTGTTCTGGAGGAAAATAGGAAGGAGGAGAATCCAGTAGGTGGAACAATGAAACTTGTGAGGTAGAGGCCTTCTGAGCAGCTTGGAAAGATGACGTCGTGAGACAAAGACTCTGGAACCTTGCCTAATACAGGCGGGGACAAAACATTTAAAAACAAACGATCAGCCTGGCTGGGTGGCTCAGTTGGTTGGAATATTATCTCGTATACACCAAAAGGTTGCAAGTTCAATTCCCAGTCAGGGCACATACCTAGGTTGCAGGTTTGATCCCTAGCTCTGGGCCATGTACTGGAGGCAACAGATGGATGTTTCTCTCTCACACTGATGTTTCTCTCCCCTCCCCTCCTCTTCCCTCCCTTTCCCCTTCCCTCCCTTCCTCTCTCTCTCAAATTCAATAAAAACATACCCCAGGACACTGATAAATGCTTTTGTCTGGAGTCAGTGAACTGATGTGCAGTACCTTTAAGAATGAAACCTATAGTGACTCCAGACTAGTATCCATAATATTTTAGTACATAAGTTATTTTATGCAGTCCTTTCAGCAACCTTCTAAGTTAAATGCTGCCTTCTTCTCATTGCATAGATAAGAAACTGAAGTTTGGGGAGGTTACTTTATGCTCATGGTTTCCCAGCTGGCAAGGGAGAGAGCTGGCACATGGATTCAGGCACATGCAGCTTCAGAGTTTATGTTCTTCCACACTGCGCAGCTCTGGGCAACAATTAGGGTATAGTGAATGGAAAACAAGAGAGCTTATGGTTTTGTTTCTTTAAAACTGAACGTTTCAGAAATCAGCCTAAAAAGTATCAATAGTTTTGTTTAAGAATTTAAAGGAATTAATATAGGATGTCAGGGAATGTACTTGGCTGTTACCTAGGAATCACTTAAATGCCATTATCCATTTAAAAGGAATTACCTCTGAGTATCTCTTAAACTATTAGAGTTTAAATATTTTTTGTTAATTTTTAAAATGTAGAATTGTAAGCCCAAGTTAATTGTAAAAACACAAAGATAAAGTAAAGCTAACAAGCAAGTTCTGTATCATTGTTGCTTCTACACTGGCATAAAAATAGTGCTATCAGTACTTAAAATGAAAAAAATAAATTACTAACATACATAACATACAAATTCAATGATAAACACAGCATTGAAATGCAATAAATTGGTAAAGACAGGTAATAGAAATGTTGAGGTCCAAAATAATAGGAATTTAAAATAAATTTTATTTAGCCTTAAAATAATAACTTGGAAGGGCTTATTAATGTAAAAAAATGAATTGAAACTTATTACATCTGGGGGTAATGAAATAGTTCTTGTTGCCATTTTATAGAGGCAGTTAAATAGAAATGTTTTTAAATTTGAGGGAAAAGATTGATGAAAATGGGAAAATGAGTTAAATTTTAGATTAAATGTAATATATTCAGGGAAGTATCTTACAGATACTTTTATTGCTCCAAATAAGATTTATGAGGGGCCGTGAATAGACCAGCGGAGATCCATCAATAGCACATTATCATAGAGGATACTTTTCAGCGTGGCATAGAAGATTAGGAAAGGACACACAAAAGTTAAAGAAGATATTCAGAAGAATAACAGGAGAGTAAATTTATATGGTAACTTCTGTAAAGTAATGACTTTGAAGTGTCTTTAAAAAGGGAAAGATAGCAAGTCACCTGTTTTTCATATACATTTAAAGTAATAGAACCAAAGGCCTGGGAATAAGAACTAGCAGAGGAGAGAGCAGCCTCTCCGTGGTGCACAGGGCGAACACAGGTCAAGGGAGCTGTGCCCAGACTCACGGACAGGCCAGTGTTGATGTCCCATGCCAGCCTGCTGAACTAGGCTTGCTAAACCACTGGAAATGAAGCTTTAGAAGCAGTTCAAGGTAAACATGGGCATTTTTATTTTTCAGTTACAATTGCCATTCAATATTATTTTATATTTCAGGTGTACAGCACCCTGGTTAGACATTTATATAATTTACAAAGTGATCTTTTCGCTTGGGTCATAGGAAGCCAGCATGACCAAATACACTAAAATAAGATCCCTGGGAGCCAGCATTTTGGCCCGCTAGTATTTGATATACTCGTGTGCTGTCAACCCATTCCAGAGGCTGCCTGATGTGGTACTGACAATTCCTGGGAGCTTTGTGAAATTCAGCCCTCTTTATTATAACATCACTGAACCTGACCTGATAATAGCTATTGATGTCAATAAAGTTTAAGTTTTTACTACTGTCCTTATGTCTTTGGCATAATAACTGACATTAATATTAATTTATGACTAATTTTGTATTGCTGTTTTATGAACTCATTGTTCACAAAGGGAAGGAAAACATGTAATGTCCCTGTGCCCTCTAACTATGAAGAAAATAGTTGAATACATATATTTAGTTTCAGACTTGGCACTTCACTGTAAATGTATTAAACTATGCCATAACATAACTCTAGCTTTTTCTTTATCTATCTATATCTTCATATTTATGTTTTTGACTCATTGACATAAATCAATGATTCCCAAATTCACAGAACCATTTAAGTAGCAAAGTCCATGAAGTAGTATCATTAGTTCAAAAAGCCGAATTACTAGGAACCACATATTTACTCATGACAAGGCAGCAGAGGCTATTGAACCACATTTTTTGTATTTGACTAGAATTATGTACCAATTCAATGTGGTAACATTATTTAACTCCTGCTCAGTTTTTATTAATAGTTTTAAACACACACATACACACACACATGGAAAAACTGTCACTTAATATGGGCCAATTGGTAGATCAAGTCTTCAAAACATGAAATCCAAGGTAAATAAATAGTAAACTGGAACCTTGGAAGAAAGAAAAAAAGGATCCCAGACACAGATAGCATAATGCACACTCTGCGAATTCATCAACAAATATTCATTAAACAACACTACTCAACAAGCATTGTTATTGGCGCCCATGGTCTGTCAGTGTGCGGAACAAAAGCATATCCCTTCTTGGTGGAGCTTACGTTCCAGTGAGAATCACGTTTTATATAGGACTGTCAAAAGACAGTTTACTGAATTGTGGAGCTAAGAAATATTGATGATCTGCAGAGGAGGAGGAAGTGTCTCAGTGATAATATTAAAACTGGTTATAGAAATCAGAACGCAACAGACATTTCTAGGTAGCTATCTTAGACGCCCTGCTTCTTTTTAGTAATTTTCCGCAAAGCCTGGCTCCTTTTCTAACAATCTATGTTTCTTGATGTGAAGACTCTTTGCCAGGCGGGGTGCTTCTCATTTCCAGAGAATTATATCATTCCTCTGGTGACTGAGGTTATTTGTGGGTGGCTTATTTTATGCCTCTCCGTTCCCCCCAAGTGCAATTGTGCTGTGTGCTGTGTGCTATTTATTGATTAGCTGTACGGTGAAAAGGACAGTAAATGTTACATATTGATGACCTGCACATGGATTTACTCCTGTTGAGCAATAAGCTTTTGGTTTTTTGTAGGACAAAATATCAACTGAAAGTTCTGTTGGAAATTTTATCACTGGAATCTATTCGTTTTAAAGAAAACAAAGCCATAATCCGTGGGCAATTTATGGCTCTTTCATAAAAGCACTACAACAACTAAACTGCCATAGTATTTGGCAGCTGGCTCCATTTATTTTATTTGGGTGGATAACAATATTTTAAAAGAGAATTTCATTCTCTAAAATGTTTATAGAGATGCTGGAGTGTTTGTTAGACAATGCTCACAAGAATGGTATACCTAAAATAGGTATAAAATATTGAAGGATGCTCTTGATAATTATTACTAAAAGAACATGCTTTTTGTAGAGAAATTTGGCAAACATGATTCAGATCACATGTTTACATAAAGCAAATGTAGGCTGCTATTGAATTATCCTCATTTTCAGATAACTTTAAAGAAAATTAATATTTAATCACCCTGGTATTTATTATCAATGAATGTTTTATGTTATTTTTGTTTGTTTGTTTTTAGAATTTTTCCTGGAAAACCATAAAATAATGAAGAAAATGCATTATAAAATATTATATATCACTCATATTTATCTTGAATTTGGACATGGTTATAAACTGACTCAAACTGTTGAGGGAGATTAGTCATTGTGTATAAGTGTGTATGTTGTTAATTTTAATAATTTTTTCAATGCAGATGTTCTATTCATCTAGTAGTTTCAATGTTTTTATAACATTATGAAACCACAAATGAATTATAAACTGAATTAATTCAAAAACTGAAATGCATGAAAGAAAAATTGCAGTTTTAGCCTGTTTAGCCTAGTGGGTAGTTTACATAATAGGATGGGGGAAAGTCTTCTTTATTTGTCCCAGAAGGCTGCAGTCAGGAAACTGGCCTGGCTGGGTTTCTTCCTGGCTATTGATTTCGGGGGGCAAGCTACGCTTCCAGGATTCTGTGCAGGAAGGCGAGAGTCGGGTACAAAGATGGGATGCTATGTGAGGCGTGACCCCATACCTATTCCGTAACCTCCAGATCTTTAGTAAATTTAATTAAAGTCACAAGATGCAGGACAATAATTTTATTTTTATTTTTAAGAAAACTGATATTGAAACAAGGTGAAAGGATCAGATAATGAAAGAGTGGTGAAGTAAGGACGCATGAATGGAAAGCAGGACATTTATACTAACCCAGGCGGTGAAAGTAGAGTTAGGATCAAGTTCCCATGAACGTAATTGGCTTCATATGACAGGGCTTCAAATAAATTAAGCAGCAACCACCTTTCTTCTTCAGTATCTATGGCTTTCTGTGCACCTCTGTGACTTACCTTTCATTCTCAATAATTTATCAGATACTCTGCTTTTATAAAACTGAGACTTCCAGAAGATATCCAGACAGTCAAAAATTTCTCATGGCCATTCTATGGTGCATCTGTGCTCACTTTCTTATTTTAGCAAATGTAGGTCCTTATCTTTCCCCCCTCCCAATCCTCACCCCAGGATATGTTCTTATTGATTTGAGAGGGAGAGGAAGGGAGAGGGGGAGAGAGAAACACCGATGTGAGAGAGAAACATTGATTGGTTGTCTCCCATACGTACCCTGGCTACCTCACCCTGGGTATGTGCCCTGGCTGGGAACTGAACCCGGGACCTTTTGGTGTGCAGGATGATGCTCCAACAAACTGAGCCACACTGGCCAGGGCTAGGTCCGTATCTTTTTTCTTGTCATTCCATAGCACACTTTTTTAATGGTTACTGTAATAACAAATTACTTTATATTTTACCACCATTCAACCTTGACTTAATAAGAAGTGAAGCATCCTGTCTCTTCACCATAGCCTCTTCTATCAGCAGTGCACCTATTAAAAACAGAATCAATAGAATCAGCATAAGATGCCTTTTATCTACAATTCAACTGATTCAAAAAAAATTCACTAAGGTATGCAAATTACAGGGCTAGTGTTGTTATTTTTATGAGTTTATATCCTGTAGGTTTGGGTTCAGAAGACAGTTGTATAATCAGAAACCTGTCCAGTGCAGTTCTTCGGGGTCATATAATCAGTCTTAGAGTCTACAAACCCGGGTGGCCAGATTTAGTCGATTCTAGATAGGTAGGAAAAACTAGATGCACTGGGGCAGGAATGATTCTGTTGACTGTTGCTTCATGTATGCTCCCAGAAAGTGTCTCCCCTTTTTTTCCTTTTCCTTAAACTTTAAGGCTTAAAGGAAAATTTCTCTCTCCCTTAGGGGCTCCTCTCTCAGCATGTACTCTTGCAAGAAAGGCTACCTTCCCTGATGAACTCCTATCACCGCCTGTACTATGAGGTGAGTAGCAATTTCTCTAGTTAACCAAGTAAAATGCAATAACAAAACAAGTCTAATCCTTTTAGGGCACCCTGCTACATTTAATACTGCTGTTTCTTTTACATTGGAGATGTCTAATTAAATGGATATAAAGAGATAAGAGACCAATTGAGGTAAAGAGATCAGCACCCTCAGATTGTGTGCTGCTTGGCTACAATGAAATTATGGTTTCATCTTTGGCTACACAGCCTTTCCTGGATTTTACTAGGCTGTTCCTTCTTCATTATGTGATGTATCATCATGATAGAGACACCACTGAGGTCCCCAGTCTTTAGTGAAAAGGGCTACTTTTTAATGGCCTTGAGACCAAAGAAGTTTGTTTTAGTAGGAGCCATATCTGAGTGGGAGGAATGTGGCAGTTAAGGGAAAATACTGATTTGGAGAGAACACAATTCAGGACAGGGAAGGAGCAGACAGGAGGAAGTCCTAGAGCATGAGAGGAAGGCGGAGGCCAACTACTCCCTCCAGAAGTGGAGATCAGCAGGAACTAAAGGAAACAGGAGTGGTGACAGCTGACTCAGCAATAAACCAGATTACTCTAGGGCTGTTTTTCTACCTGGTATCTGTTTTCCTTCCTCCTTTCCTTTCTCCATATCTTCCAGCCACCCTTCATAGAACCTCTTTCTAGTATTTATTGGGCAATGCCTTGTTGCTAGACTTTGGGCTAAGTGCTTGGATATAAGATGACACTGACCTTTACAAGGTAACTACTTGCTATGATAAAATTATGAGTGGATGAGTATCGGGTGTTTGAAGGGCATGTAGAAGGGGACACACCTCAGGAATAGGGCTCAGTTAACCCTGTGCAGATGGAGGGGGAGAACATGGTGGTTTTTAGGGGTCTTTAAGAGAGTCAGTGTGACTAGAACCCAGAGTACCTGGCTGTATGTGCTTGGGGTGGGGTGGGGGACTATGCAACAGGAGAGCATTGCAAGACACAGTTAGAGAAACAGTTCAAAAGATACTCAGGAGCTGATGATGAAATTCTTGAAATATGTAAATATATAATAATTTGGACATTGTCCTGAGGACAATGGGGACCTGTTGAAGGATTTTAATCAAGAAGTGACATAATTAGATCTGAATTTTTGAAAGATCACTTTGACCATCATGTAGAGAGAGGATCAGGAGGAAATGAAATTTATCTATTATTCATTCAGGTATTTAAATTGGTCAGGGAGCATTTTCACAGATAAGATGTCTCTTCATTTACTCAGAGAAATTAAAAGAGAGATTTAAGCTTTTGTTTTGTGACTTAGAAAAACCATAGTTAAGATAAATGAAAATGGGAGAAAGAGCAACTGTGGTGGTGCATTCGTGGTGTTTACTTCTCAGATTTGAGAGTTAGCTTTATAACCACTGATTTTTCCCATGAGTCTCCAGGTGCACACACCTTCTATTACTAACACAATTATTATTACATCTGACTTGTTCTAAATAATAAAATAATCAAAGGAAATAAGCATTGTCTATCCCTCAGTGTCTTATCTGAAATGAAAATGGACCTATATAAGGGCTTGTCATAGTAATTCACTGAGGTTTGACCAGTACCTCCCAGATGTTTGGTTGATGAAGACCAAACATTCCCGCCTGTCTGACACTAAGCCCTGAGCCATAGCTTAGAAGCCCCCAACTGGTAATACGGATCATTCACCATATTTAGGTTGTGAGGTGCTCTGGTTTCCATCACAGGGCCATTATTTCCTTCTCCAAGGTCTTTGTGAGGAGTACAGTAATAAAAGCAACTTCAAGGGGCTCACATTATGAGTCTGCAGGTTGGAGCCTTTCTCTTTCCAAGACCAGCCACGGAGTTGGCATTTGACTTGGCTTCCTCGGGAGAGTAGCTCATAGCACAGAATTATCACACAATTTAACACAGCTGGCACTCTGGCCTCAGGAGAAACCAGAAAAAGATTGGGGAGGATAAGTGGCAGGCAGGTTGAACATGGGCTAAGAAAGGGACCTGGAGAATAGAGAATCTCATTATAAGTTTAGGGATGTTTAAATCTCTGCAGGCTTCTTTTTACAGTCAGCCAAATTCTGCTAAAATTGCAAAGTGGTATTATTTGACTATTAGTCTTCCTATGAGCACATTTAATATAGTTTTCTAAATGCTTTTCTAATTTATTGCCTCTTTTTATCTTTGCACTTTCTTGGGAGGTATATAGTATAATATATTATTGTCATTTGGCAGCTGAGAAAAAAATGAAGTGCAACAATATTAAATAACTTATCAAGGTCATATAATTAATTAATAATGGAACAAGGGTAAGACTCCAGTTCAGCTTCCTAAGGCTAGCCCCTTTCCGCTTAGTGGTGATCAAACAGATTTGGATATAACCATTAAGTCCTACAAGGAATTAAAAATAAAGAGTTCCTTGGTTTATAATCTGGGGCTTGATTATTTGAGCATAACTCCCCACAACCACCACCTTTTTGAAGCCTGAGCAAAGATTTTAAAAAATACTAGAATAAGAAAAGGTTTGATTTTGTGAGTAAATATCTTACCAGCATCCTATCTTCAAGGTTTTGGTTTTTCCTTCTTTCTCGGCCTAAAAACACAGCTTCCCTGCTGTTTTCCGATTTATTTCTTTGTTTTAAGAAGTGAAGGCAGGAGATCGAAAGGAATGGACACGGGAATCTCAAAACCTCATTCATTTAACTCAAATATGAGAGTATCAAATATGCCCTGAGCATCGTGGGGGACTGAAGAGGAGAAACAGAGTGATCTTCATAGAGGGTTTGCCTCAGTGGGTTTCCTTGAGTTCCCGCGGTGATTCCCGTAAAGGGCGTTGTCGGAAGGGTTCAAAGGGGGATAAATGTCAGACAGAATTCCAGCATTAGAGAAGCTTTGCAACCTAATTAGGGAAACAGACTATGCAAAGTAACATGTGATTAAGTGTAAAATCCGGATTCTTTTTTTGTTGAAAGTATTAGAAAATCATTTCAAACTGCAAAGCAAAAAAAAAAAAAGATTGAAAGGATATCAGAATACTCTTGCCCAAGGCAGAGTATGCAGCAAAACATCACGAGAGTGGAAAGCTATTAGAAACCTGGCCAGCGACTGCCTTCAAATCTCATCTCTGCACACCTCTACAAACCTACCGTGTTCTTTCCTTATTTTTCTGTGCCTTAAGGTTTTACTGCCTCATTGAGCCTATGGCTAAAAATGGCTTCCTTGTTATTTCAAACTTTATGTGTTTTTATTTCAAGCAATCAGGCCAGAGTCATGAGCTATCCCTGAGTCCTAATTCTACTTATTAGGACAGAGATTGTAACTGGTTCATCTTGGGATAAGTCACTACTCCTCGGTTCAGTCAGCTATAGTGAAAGTAGACAGCAGATTGCAAGGTTTTAGATGGGTGGTAAGGAAGTAGAAATAAGACATATGGATTGTGTTTTGAGAAGTTTAAAAGTAAAAGGAAAGGGAATTTCAGAACGGTGTAGGGGTGTGGGAGTTTTGTATGGTTTTTAATGGATATAGAGGCCTTGAGGTGATTATGCCAGAAGAGTAAGTACCAGTGTTGAAGGAGAGCCTGGGAGTGAGGGAGAAAGAAGTGGTCAGATGCAAAGTTCTGAAGAAGACAACACAGGTGGAGGGGTCAGCTTGGGAAAGAGTAGCCACAGCTCTTCCTTAGTGAGCCATGATGACAAGGGGATAGTGAGATGTGGAGACATCTTCAAACAAGTCAGTTAACAAGCTTCTCTATCCCTAAGTTCCCTCCTTTGTCAATAGATAATACCTATAATGCAAGGTTTTTGTCATAATACCATTAGAAACTATATATAATGGCCTAGAACACAGTAAAGACTGGATTTTTGGTGGCTATAACTGTTACTAAGAATCCCAGTAGTCTCTGGCTTGGTAGTTCACCTGGTTAGAGCATCATCCCAATGTACCAGCGTTGCAGGTTCCATCCTTTATTGGGGTGCATACTGGAGTCAGCCAGTGGGTGCGTGGTGAGTAGAACAGCAGGTCAATGTCTCAGTTTATCGATGAAATTGATAAATAATTTTTTTTTTCCAAAAAGAATGCTAATAGTCTAGAGGCTGTGGTACTAACCAAACATTTCATCAGCTCTCCCTTGTTCACCATACTCCTTACAGTTAGCTGGGTTAGAGTCATTTTTGTCAGTGGGCAGTGAGAAGTGATGCAAATTCCTTGTGGGACAAAACCTTGAACAGCCAGTGTGTGCTTCTCTATTTGCCTTTTCAAACTCTGCCCAGCAAATGGAATGACCCATGTGGTGGAGACACTGTCATCCTGGGTGAAGGAGTTTCCCCTTCCACCTACCCCTTCTTGACTAGTATTAGTCATGTATCATAATGAAAAAATTACTTTTCTTGTGTTAGGCCACTGATTTCAGGGTTAATTTGTTAAGTCTGCATAACCTGGCCTATCCTGACTACTACTACCACCACCACCATGCTAATGGCAGTTTCACATCCTATTCATCTTGTTTCTAAGAATACACGTTAAATTAGAGCCCAGTTAATTATAAACTATTTCTATTGAGCACTGGGAATCTTCTGTAAAGTTCAATTTACTTAAATTCCCTTCAAAGGAATTCACAAAGTACTCTTTTAGTATCAACCACATGCACAGTGCTGGGCGTTTAGAACACAAAATTAATAATAATAACAATAGTGTACATTTATTGAGTTCCCTTACTCCTGAGGTAATGTGCCTCACAAAATTATGAGTTGAGTTCTACAATGAACTTCACTTTACAAATGAGGGAACTGAGGCCCAGAGAGGTTAATCACTTCACCAATAACATAGAGGTAGAAGTTGGTTAAGCTGGAATTCTAAATTAGGTACTAGGCTTCCTACTGTCAACTACTCTGTTATATTTTCCCCTTACTCGGTGGTACCCACCCTAGGGGAGTTCAGAGTCTTTGGAAAGAATTCTAAAATTCTAGGTCATGGATTGGATGAATCAGAATTGCTGAGGAACTTTTATAAAAATAGCTATGCTTGAGCCCTTTCTAGACCTGCTGAATCAGAAGCTCTGTGGTAAGGCTTGCTGATTCTAATTGCTAATCAGGTTTGGAAACCACTGCCTAGGAGTAATACAGGTACTTTAATAATTTTAATATGATAAAAGAAAAGAGATTCATTGCAAAGTCCAATGGAAACAGCTATATGAGAGCAATTAATTCTGCTTCTAGAACTACAAGGAGAACTTGTAGTTGAAGGAAGGGTAATGGTAACAGTTTGATTAAAAAAACAGGTAAAAAAAAAATCCATGATATACACAATGAGCAAACACGAAAAGGAATGTTTAGTCCAATTAACATCTAAATGTTGGGGATTCATGAGGCTTAGTGGAGGCCCCGTTCTCTTCTCTTATATTCTCTCCCTAAGTGGTCTTAATTATTTCCTTCAGTCTAAATATTATCTTTATATTAATGACTTTAAAATTTACATCTTCAAACCAGAGTCTCCCCTAAGAGTAAGGCTCTTGTAGGAATTGGTTATTATCTTGACTCAAATATTTCATAAACTTGGCAAACAGTACATCTGAACTCTTGATTTCTTACGTAATATAATTCTTCAAAAGTTTTTAATCATGATAAATGACACTGGCTCAATAACTTATTGTTGCATAACAAGGTATCACACAACTTAGTGGCTTGAGACACTTATGTATTATTATTGTATCCTAAGATTTTGTGGGTCAGGAATTTGAGCAGAGCACAGGGGAATCACTTATCACCCATGGGGTCCTCAGCTAAGATAATACTACTGGCTGGAAGTTAGGAGACCTGGGGACTGGATGAGCAGCTCCCCCTCTTCTCTTCCCAAAGCCTCCACCTGAGGCTTTCTCACAGCATGGCTGCCTCAAGGTAGTCAAACTTCCTTTGAAACTCAGGGAACCCAGGAGCAACTCTCCAGAGAAACCCTGGCAAGGCTTCTTCTAACAAAGCCTCAGAAGTCCTAGAAAATTACTTCTGCTGCATTTCTTGGTCAAGCAAAGTCATCCCAGATTTAAAGTGGGGGGGTAGGGAGGTGAGGGGAGGGAGTTATAGTTCATCTATCAATGAAAAGACTAGCAGAAAATGTGTAGCCAAATTTAGTCTACAACGAAAACCATCACATCAGTATCTTAACCTTTAAATCTGGGAGTAATCCTTGGCAGCTTCTTTCTCTGATTCCCCAGTAAGTGTTGCTGTTATTGCCTCCACAACCTGTCCTGAATCTATGACTATTTCTTCTGCCAGTCCCATAGTCCAAACTGCTGTCATCTCTTAGTTGCAGATGCATCCAAATAATTTTCATAGCTGACTTTCTTGCCCTATAATGCGTTCTTCACATAAAAGAGTGTGATCCCATTACTTCCCTGATTAAACCGCTCTATGGCTTCCTTTTACATTGAGAATGAAATCCTAATTCTTTTATATGACCTGCAGGTCCTTCTTCATCTAGCCTTGTTTAACTCTCCTATGTCAAACCATTTTACATCTAACTCGTTACACTCAAGACACACTGATCTTCACAGTCCCTAGAGCAGAGGTTCTCAACTGGGGAAAATTTTGCCCCCCAAAAGGCATTTGGCAATGTCTGAAGACATTTTAGTTGACACAGCTCGGGTTGCTCCTGGTGTACAGTAGGTAGATGCCAGGGACATTGCTAAATATCCTCCCATCCACAGGGAGTCCTCACAACAAAGGCTGACTCTGATATATGATGACAGGTCTATTACCAAAGTGGTGCAACACTGGATTCACTTGGTCCCAGCAGGTTTAAAATATGTGATTCTTTACATATTAAAAAAAAAGGGGGAGTTTTCACTATTTCAGTTATTTGCATAAATTGCAATTTACTGCTATTTTTATATCACATTACTTCAAATTTGGATAATTCAAAATTATGTAAAATGTGACTGTATTTTATCTCATTTCCAGTCTATCTACTTTATGAAATCATAAAATAGCATTCTCTCTCCATTGCTCGGACTGTTTGGGGAAGGTCTCAGGACATGTTGAGAATGGCCCTACTTTTCTGTTAGTAGCCAGCTACTTTCTAGAATTCTGCATCTTTCTCTGAGGCCTGCTGACCACTGTTGCTATAGAATGTGATGTGACATCAGTCTCCAAAGGTTGATTGATGGTAGCACTGGCATTGGTGTTTAGCCTGCTGCCCAATTCTCTTCTCTCCAACACTCCTTGTAGTACTTTCTAACATGAACTTAGACTCCAATATTGTCCCTGACCCCAAAATTTATCACCAGACTCTGAGCAGTACAGAAACACACACTCAGGGCAACCCTTAGATATAGACTAAGTTATTCCAAGAAACATGAATTTGTGAAAGTTTTTTTTTGTCCACCTGTCCCCACCACTTGCCCAGATGAGAGGCTCTGCAAAGGAAAATAATTAGCCACTTCTAGGACTATACTTTTTCTGGCCCAGCTGGGAGAGGAAAACAAACATACACACATGGACACACACACACATGCACCACTGGGCGCCATGAATTGAGTTGTATCTGGCTCCTGCAAGAAAATGCACAGGATAGTAAGCAATATCTGTTGAACTATTTGCCAGTTCTGCCATTGGAATAAAAGATGCCATTTGAGCTCAGACTCCCTGAGCATCTGATTGCAGCATCACTGGCAACCACGAAACCTAAAGTTCAAGTGGAGCAGCTAGGACAGGCAGTGGCTATTCTTTCTGTCAAGCTTTTGTTTCACTCTTAGTTAAGGAATATTTTCAGGAACTATAACCTATAAAAAGCTATTGACACTGTAGTCTACTCTCAAGATAGCTAAATGTAGAATAAGAATTTATTTTAAGCATCTGTGTAATACTTTGAAATACACATGGGATTTTTGCCCTGCTTGCTTTGCATAATTTCTTCACTCAGCAATATCATCGAAGAAAAAATGAGCTATTTTCTTTCAGCTGTTACATGCCCGGTTTGTTTAATAAGATCCCTCGGTCTCCTTAGACCAAGGAAGAAGACTATGACATCTTGTGGAGTCTAGGTGAAGCATTTTATTGCAATAAGAATCATGTGGCCAGAGGTACAAAGGAAAATGTAGATATGTATAGAAGCTTCCGGATTCCCTGATCACAGCAGCAGAAGTGGTTTCTCCCTCTTTTGACTCCCGACATCGTGTATGCTCTGGTTCTTTTAAATACTACCGTGTTTTATTTATTCAGCATGTTTATTTAATATGGTATATGTCTGGCAGGCATTATCATGTGACTAGGCCTGCATTGTTAAATAAAACACAGTTCCTTACAGCCAACTAAGATATTGCATGAAAGTCAAAATAAACCAATAGTGGGCGAACAGCTTTGAGATAGCCTGAATGCGAGTACCAGCGGGTTCCATGGCTATTTTTCTCACTAATTAACCTTACTTTTCCCTTAACTGCCTTTTCTAACCGCGGCTGACCCCTGTCTCCCCTGGCTGCCTTAGTGTCCGTGGAGCCCGTTTCTGTCCCTAGCCCGGCCTCCTGTCTTACTGTGTCATCTCTCCGGTGGTTCTCCCCGGACTTCAGTGTCCGCTGCGTTTGGTGATACCTACACCTGGGTCTCTGGATCATGCTTTTCTACTGAGGTCTAGGACTGTGTCTTTATTTCCCTGACATCTCAAGTTCGAGCCGTCCTAAATGAGTTCATAATTGTACCCCTAATGCGCAGCGAATGGTACCACCATTCAGCAAAATGCTGAAACCCAGCAGCCAAGGAGTCTCCCATAAGCTTTTTCCCTTTTGTTCCCTGTATATCGTTAGTCTTTAAATTCTGCCCCTCACATGTCTTGAATATTTCTCACATTTGCCCCCCTCTCCACCTGAATGGGTCTTGTCCTCTCTCACACGGGACATTGTAATAACACCTCGAGAGAGCTCCTTGGCTCTGGCCCGGCCCTCTGCGCCGACCCGCCGCGACGCCTTCCCGGCCGGGGTCAGCCCGCGGCACAGCTCGGCCCGGCCGCGGCCCTTCGTGGGCCCCCCGGCGCCCCCGCCCGCCGGCCCCGGCCTGCACCCGCGGCCCGCTGTGGTCGGCGTCCTGCCCGCGGGCGGCCGGGTCGCACTCGCGTGGCCGGTCCCCTCGCGCTGCCCCGCTGCCGGCCGGGCTCCTGCTCCTCGCCCCGAAGCGCCCTGATCATAAGCAGCGCTTGCTTTGTGCCGGTCAGTTTTACACTAGGCTGTATGCTCCTTTAAGAAAGAAAACATACTTCTACATATCCAGGCCTCCGCTCAGTGCCTGGGACATAGTAAATGACCAATAAAAAGGTGTCAAATATGTAAATGCATAAAGAAAAGCAGACATTTTTGGCTTTTAAATAATTTAGTATGTCCCCCATTCCTACGGAACAGATTGACAATATCCTAGTGACATGATTTTTTTTCCTTTGAGATTAACAAAGTTATGGCACTTTAACCTTCTGGGGCAGCATTGGCACTGAGTGAGAGCCGAGGGCCAGCAATACTGAGTTTCTTGTGTTTATTTTTATATATAATTAAATATTTTTTCTATTTTGGTTAGTCTCTTGCATGCCCAGATAGAGGTGAAAGGATTTATATTAGAAAGTCTTTCTTTGCTTAGATTTCAAAAAATGTCATTAGATCTTCTGAGAAAAATGTTTAGTTGTCATTTTTCAATTTAAATATAGAAGCATACTCTGTATTTTTTTGAGCAATCTGTATAAAATTTGTACGTCTGCTCTACTAACCCATATCTAGGTTGGTCTGAAAATTGTTGCTGATGTTAACCATTCAGACCTTACAGGTCATGTGATGTTGCATTTCTTCAGTTTCTAGGACCTGACTCTATAAAAACTCTTGCAGGTGAAGCAGGGTGGTGGGGGGAAGTTGTACTTATTTAATAAAAGATGATACTACACACAGAGTAAAAGCATTGTTTCAGACAAGCCAGGCAAGAATTTTGTTAGATATGACTCAAATGAAAATGAAATAAGCTGATTTTGATTCAAAAGCTGAAGACTTTGCCTAGTTGTGAAATGAAGGGTCCTTGAGGTTGTCGTCATGGCAACCAGTGCTAAGGGAGCTAAGCTTTGAGTGCCCTTGTCCTCTGTCACTGTCATGTTTCAGATCCCCTATCTGGAGGTACAATGTTGGCAACTTGGTAGTAAGAAATCACCAATTGAACCATTTACCATCAAATGCCTTTTGTATAATTAACTCATGGTTATGATTCTTCAGTAACCTCCCATTAATAGCAAACCCAAAGTTTTGATTTTCTTTTTTCTGCTTCTTTTTATTTATTTATGTGTTTATTTTGCTAAAGGTTTTCTCAGTTCATTTTGCTTCCACATGGACCTCTGTTTGCATTGGGGAGCAATTAGTTTGGGTCGTACCATAAAGAGTGTCCTGTCATTCACTTCTCTCTGTCCTTGCCTTGGTTGCTCCCTGAACAGCCCCATAAATAAGCTGTCAACATGTTAAGAGATAATTGATGGCACAGTGGTTTTCTCAATGTAGGGAAGAGACTGAGAAGACTGTTTCAGGAGGATTGCCTGAAGTTTCTTTAAGTAAAGATTAGAGCCACTGCTCTTGAAAGGCTTCTTAGAGCTAGCAGTGATTTCTAAAGCAGAATTTTAGTTCAGACTTTTCCAAAGATTGATTCTTCCTTCTCTTCCGCCATGCACCCCCTTTTCACCATCGTTCCAACAATAAGTGTACAGTGAACTCTTATGGGTTTGTTCATTTTGCTTAATGACAGCTAAGGTAGGAAAGAATGTTGGAAACATTAGAAACGTGGGTAAGAATACTAATTTCCAAGCTCTTAATGTGAGACTTTGTGTTCAACACTTTCTAGTTATTTTAATTCTAAATAATGCAGTGAAACAGTATTGTCATCTCCATATTATCCATGAGGAAATTGAGTCTTTGGAAGGTATAACAACTTTATACAGGGTCAATAACTGGCATGTGTCAGAACTAGAACTTAAACCCAGGCTTTTCTAGCTCCAACGTCTGGGATTCTTAACCTCTCTATTGCCTCCCAGGACCAGATCTTTAGGGAGTTAGGCTGTCAGATTGACCTTAACATCACACTTTTCTTCTGAGTAATTACTTTCGGCTTCCTATTTCTTATCAGAGGAAGGTCATTAATTTACTCGGTAAATACATATTAGATGCCTGCTATGTGCCCGGTGGTATTTTAGGCACTTGGAATATTTATTAACAAAACATATTAGCACGCTGATCTTATAGATCTTATACTTTAATGGGCCCAGGACAAAAGTCAAACAAGAAGGCAAGCAAATAAATAAGATTATTAGAGGTAGTGATTCATGGTCAGATGGGGGGAAAAACAAACAGTGATGGAATGTATCTCCAAGGGTGTATATATAATGGTGGGGGTTGGTTATTTAAAAAGATAAGGTCATGCTCTGGCAGAGTGGCTCAGTTGGTTGGAGCATCATCCCATGCACCAAAAGGTTGAGGGTTCGATTTCTGGTCAGGGCACATGCCTAGGTTGCAGGTTTGATCCTGGATCAGGATGCGCACAGGAGGCAACTGACCCGTGTTTCTCACATTGTTGTTTCTCTCTCTCTCTCTCTCTCTCTCTCTCTCTCTCCCCCTCCCTCCCTCCTTCCCTCCCCCCCCCCCCCCCCCCAGTGAAAAGATATCCTCAGGTGAGGATTTTTTTAAAAAGAAGACAAGGTCTTTAGGAAATAAGTATTTACGAAGGAAACACTGGCTCTAAGATTTGAATGATGGGAAAGAGATATCAAGTTGTGGATTAGGCTATCAGATTATTTGAACAGAAGTTCTGTGGGAGAAATACTTAGCATGTTTCAGAAATTGAAAGAAGGTCAGTATGAATCAGACAAAGTAAGAAATGAAAAAAGAATGATCCAATATAAGTTTGGGGAAGTGGGCAGGTGTCAGATTATATGAGATAACGCAAACCTTAAGAAAAAGATTAGATTTTATTCTAAATGCAAAGGAGAAATTTTAGACGTTATTAAGCAGGCTAGTGACATGATCTGATTTATGCCTATAAAGCAATCGCTGTTGGGTGGAAAATGGATTATAAGGGAATGAACAAGAATAGAAATGAATGGAGAGATCTGTAAAGAAAGATTTGTATTCTGAAATAGAAATGACACTGGTTTGGATTATGCCCGGGACAGTGGCGCTGGACAGAGTCAGAATACATCTTGAGGGCACTGTCAGTAAGTCTTGCTGGTAGATTGAATATAGAGATATGAAGGATGGGGTGGAATTAAGGACAGTTATGAATTAAGGACAGTTATGAATTAAGGACAGTTATGAATTGAGGGCAACTCTGCAGCCTTGGAGTTGAGTGACCAGGTAGGTGAATTTACAGAGATGCAGACAACTGAGTGAGAAGCAGGTTTGAGAGTTGGGAATGATCAAGAGCTTGATTTTAGGATTAAATCCAGATCTTTAGCCTGGTACCCACCTAGGTGTACTCATGTGTAGTTAGGTGCTATCTACATAGTGATACATAATAAATGTTTATTGGACTGACAAAAGGAAAAGTCAGTGTGCATCCCTAGTTTCTATCAAACTCACGTAAAATCATTCTCTGTGAAGAGCTTACCAAGTCAAGAATCCTATTGCCCCTATTTTGGAAAAGGTCAATTGTGTCCCATTAATCACTAAATAGGCTTGTACGCTAAATTGTAAAATTGCCTCTTCATAATTTACCAGATTTCTGCAAAACCCCTATTAACCCACTGCAAGAAATATTCACTTTCTAAGTGAATACAATATGTATATATCAGCCATAGATGGAGAGCCCTGTTGTCACTTTATGAAAATTAGCTTTCTTTCCCCCTGAGGTAAATTGCAGATTCTGGCAAATAATATAAAATGTAACTTATGTTCCACGTGATAAGGGAAATATCTCCCATCATCCAGATTGTTCAACAAGACAGACTTTTTTTTTACTCATATTTTAATTGAAGTAATGTCAGCCTCAGAGCTCATTAAGTTTTTTAAGGCACTGTATCTTGAGTGTAAAATATTTTTATTGAGAAAATGAATTTTTTTATGCCTTGAGAATAGCTCCCTAATTAGAAAGCACATACCATTAGTGCAAGTATATCACATTAAACATACACTCTGATGAATTGATAATTCATCTCAATCTCAAATTATAATCATTTTATTACCTTTCTATAAGAAACTTCCAGTGAAAGGAGAAAACCACCAAGGTATTTTGAAAGATTGGACTGTTCTTGGCTCATTGAGGTCTTCTTGACAGTCAGAGTTGCCTAGATGGTTTATAATAATTTGATAACTTTCTTATTCCTTCAGCATCCATTCAACATTTGAACTTGCTGCCTCCAACTGCTATCCCACTTAGACTGTTACATAATGATTTAAATATTATTTTGCAATAATCTCAAAAAGTATTATCTCTTTTGCAAGAAAAGTTATCTCTGTCATCATTAAAATATCCATTTATTCTGGACATTATGGTGATTATATGAAGAGCATGGACTATGTCTTACTGCAGACACTAAATAGCACCAACAGAAAATCATTGTCTGCTGTTATCATAGCATCAGCGGTTTTAGGCAGCATATAATCCATTAGCTTTCAAATTTTCTTCATTAGAAACTCTCCAAGTTTAATTTACTCAACTGTATGGAGGTTAAAGATCGGTTGGTAAAGCACTCATCATTATAGCCACTATTCATCATCACTCGTGAGTAGGCAGATTCCACTTTTGGAGATTTTCTCTGCTAAAGAGAATTAATGGCAGCTGGGAAATCACAGTGGAAGCTTTAGAACACAACCCTAAAGCTTGAGACTTAAAAAAGAAGAGGAACCTAAAAGGCCCATCTTGGTGGGCAGAGTTGGGTCCTTGTCAGAATAGAAGGCAAAGGGCAGAGGCGAGAAGGGAAACAGGTTGATCAGGATGACTGGCCTAATTTTTTCACCTCAGGGTGACCAAACTTTAAACAGGTTATTTCTGATGGTAGGCCCTTGGCCTCCTTTTTCTTAGAATAGTAACTTTAGAAAACTTGCAATTGTAAATTCTGCCGCATTAAAATGTAAATCTTCTCTAACCCAAGAATGTCTTTCTCAAGGATCAGGGAGCCTTTGACCTGTAATGGTGGAGAAAGCTGTCTCCCCTATCTCCCACTCACTGTGGGAGGGTCAGAGCCCAACTATAATGATGCAGTTAGCAAACACAGGTGGCCTAATTACATTGACCAACCCCCACCTCTACTTTTTGAAGATTTTTACTTGGAAGGTCTGGAGACAGGGTCTTGTGCATTTGCCTTCTTAAAAGCTCCGGTCTTAATTAGAATATGGCTCTGGGATATTCCTCTCTACTGTTCTAAGCAGTTGAGAAGAATCAGTGAAGCTGGGATCAGTGTTTCAAAGTGGATCCTTTTGACCACTGGCATGAAAATCACCTGGATAACTAGTGAAATGCAACTGGATCATTCCAGTAAGTCTCAAAAATTAAACTGTCTGGGCATGGGGCATCAGAATCTCTCAAATAAGCTCCCCAGTTATTTCTTTTACAAGCTAAAATCTGAGTATAAATGCTGTACAGCAAGTAATTACAGTGAGCCTCAAAATAGAAAAGTAGAATGTGAGAAAAGTCATGAAAAAGATAGAATTTGAAACAATGGAAAGGAGAATTTAAATTTCCTATAATGATAAAGACAGAGAGGTGGAGGTTTTCAAGGTATATTATACTGAGACAGAAATCTTAAATCACTTGATTTCTCTTCTATTCTATGTTTGGTTTTTCCCATAAAGGGCATCTTTATCTGAGACTGTATTTTCCTTATAACATTTTATATTGAAGAAAATTCCAGAAATTTTCTCCCTTGTTCATTGGAATATACAATGGTTGTTTGGCAGTGCTTCTTTGTAAATTATTCTGAAGTTCTTACTGCAACTAAAATTTATATCTTCTTGCTCTAGCCATTGGGGTTGTAGGAAACTAGTGATCATTACAGGAGGAAAATAAAAACACTTCCCTTTTATATTTATTTTTCCAAGTGAAAAATTATATTTATTAAAGCATTTCTTTAAATGCTTATTCTATGATTGGCAGAACAAGGAAATGGTGTCCTTGAAAATCGCCAGTGGTCTACTGACTCTCAGCAGAGTGATTTGGTTAATTCTTGGAGGCTCCTCTTGGGAATATGTGTTCTTTCTCTTCATCTCCTTGTTGCTGTTATTAATAACTTACATCTCTTTAAAATCTATTCTGAAAGAAAGCCCTGTCAGCAACTATTTACTTACCATGAATCTATGATATCACTTTGTCTCTCTCTGATATTTCTAATTTACCACATTTCCCATTATGAAATAATTTTCTACCATTAATGAGAAGGAGAAGGACATTCTAGTAGATAGGTCTTTTTGGCATGTCTAAAATTTACCTGTTTCCTCCTATTATACCTTCTTCTCTAAAACAAACCTTTTCTGAGAAAAACTGTACATCACAGCTTTTTCTCCTTGGTAAAATGAAAGTGGCTCCCTCTTGATAATCAATTTGGAAAACCATGAAGGAAAGAGGCAAAAACCAAGTAAGGGAAATGTAAATATTTCAGTAGCCATCCAGCTTGGAACACTTTTCAGTCTTTGTTTTCCTGTTCGTTTGCTGATTTTCTATTCACCATCACAAGATGAAGTATTGAGATTTGAATGTGGATTTTTCCTGCCATGGCCTCCTACCTATGTGGGCAAGACAACCCTGGCATGGAATGTGGGAGCCTTGGGTTATCTCTGACCTGAATATGTGCCACATCTGAAATGCCACACTATGCCTGACTCCAGGACGAAGAACCAGGAGAGAGCGAGGCTGCTTAAAGAGATGGCTTCTCCACACACACAAATCTTTGGATAATTAGCAGTCATGGAGGGGGGGAATACAGGAAATCGTAAGTAGGTTAAATTGCTTTTTTGTTTTAATGTTCTCCACTTTTTGCATCTGTCCTGTTGCGAGAAGCCCCCCTCTGTGAGTGAAGCTACACTGCAGCCCTCCTTAAATTAGAGGCTCAGTGTGGGACTAAAGCTAAAGAGCTTTCTCAAACAGAGCCTTTCGTTTTTATCATTTTTAGGCGAGGATAAGCAGGCCTCTATAGCTCACTTAGATTGGAGAATCACTGTGCCCTAAGACATTCAGGCTGTATGGGAAGCATGTAACACCTAGAAGAGGATCTTAGGCATGCTCAGAGAAATGAACTTGGGAGATTTACTCTGCTCTGCTTACAAATTGCCTACATAGATTTTATTTTTTAAGTTCTGCTGCTCAATATAATGAAATAATGAATCTGGAAGCATGATGAAACTCTAAGAGGGTGTAGAATAGAGGACTGTGGGGAGAGACAAGTCCTGATGGGATGCAGACCAGAGGTTTGCGGAGGTAATCTCAGCAAAAGAGGGGACATAGGCTCTGCAGACATAGAGGAATAAGAGCAGGAATACGAGTTGCGCAGGACCTGAGACACGTGGATGCCAGGGTGGGCCGGTCGTCACCTTCATGCCTTGAAGAGCCACCCATTTTCTCTTTCACCGTTTATTGAACAAGTGCCCTGTGTCAGGTGTTGTGCTAGATCCAGAGGCTACTGCAAAGAACAAGACGTGGCTATTATCTGCAGGGGTATAGGGATGTAGATAATGCTCATTGCCTTCATATAGGATCCAAATAAGAAAAATCTAGAGTTTTATGGGGCCCGTAAGGAAGCCGGAGAAACTGTAAAGGAGAGTCAGAAAGGGCTTCATGGGAAAGGAAACACTTTAGCCGAGGCTTAAAGAGTGAATAGGGATTTTCCAGGCAAAGAAATGGAGACACCACAGTTCAGATGGAGGAAACAGCATACCCAAAGACAAGTCGTGGGAGAGAGTATTTCATTTATGTAACATTTAATATTTCAATGATGGAGAGGAAAGAAAGTAAAGACGGGTTTAGGGAAAGAGGGAAGGAGATGAGGCTGACCGGTAGATATCCACGAAGGCAAGAGAGGTCTGGAGTTCTGCACTATCTGAGCACAGGCACAAGTGGTGGATGGAGAGTGGGATGTGCATGCCAGGAGGCCGAGGGGCAACAGCAGCCGTGTGGAGCCTGGGAGGTGAACTTGATTCAGGGACACAGCTCGGGGACATCAAGTGCTTCTTACTTGTTGTTAAAAAACTCTTTTCCTCGTATGCCTACTTGGAAAAGAAATTGCAAGTATGGAATTCACCAAAACTTATTGAGTTTTTATTAATTGCAAGGTATTATATTATATGAAAATAAAATGATGGAATACTTGCCCTCAAGAAACTTATAATTTGGCAGGGAAGAAATGTATGCATTTCAATGGAAGAGGCTATAGAATGCGCATACTTCAGCACGGAAGGCTAGTGAATCAAACTAGGCCTATTAGGTACAAGGCAATGGGTCAAATGTTTGCATGGAATTCACACACTAAGTGAAGTAGAGATTACTGTCCAATTTGTCAATGAAAAACATGCTCAAAAGCTTCCCCAAAGGACACCCAGTTAATAAGTGTCAGAGCCCAAATGAGCTCAAGTCTACCTGATACTTGAAGCCTGCCATTATCCCCTAATGTGGGCTGCCCCAAATCAAACAGAATATAAATATTTGCCATATAGGAGATAGGAGAAACCTATTATTTAATGCTCCTTTCTGTTTACTTTGAAGAGTGCTCTGAAGACTTTTCTAGAAGGAAGAGGACTCCAGGTGCAGAGATTTATGTAAAGAAAGGTTATCTGGATGGCTAACCAAACCTTCAGCGGATGGCATACGATGGTCCTAGATCTGGCTCTTACAAATTGAGTCAAGGTAAGCAATTCACTCCTACCACACCCATGAACTATCGATTTAAAAGCCAAAATGCCAAATTTTGAGTCCACAGTGGGCCACTAATCAGACTAGACATTCACTTCCGATGTCAACATATTCTTTCCTCATCAAAAATTACAGGGAAATCAAGCAGAAAATTACTTGTTGACAAAAGCTATGAGATGGATGAATTAAATGGCTAATAACATCACCATAAATTGCATTCACTCATTAAAGAATTATTGCACGCCTTGATATGAACTCTCATATTTAAACATAGTGCTAGGTCTTGAAGAACAGCATGGAATCAAAAGATCAACAGTCAAAGTCATTGTCCTCAGAAGCTCTCAGTCTGGTGGGCGAGCAGGCCAAGAAATAGCTATCATACAAGTGATAAAAGTTCTCAGAGATGCAAAGACTCAGTTCATTCAAATAACTACGGATACACCTGGAGAGAACTTTACTAAAGATGGACGTCAGGTGAGTGAAGTTACAGAGGTCTCCAGAAATAGGCAACAACTGAATTACATCATGAGCTATGAGCAGATTTCCTGAAGATAGAAGGAGGCTTTATAAAGGGAGAAAGGACATTTCAGACAGAAGCAAGGGCTCCAGCAAAGACCAGAAGTAAGGCCTGGCTTGGAATTTACAAGCTGTAAGTAGTCAACTTTACCGGAGCACAGTCTATAAGTCTAGTCTTGTACGCAAACTGATGAGGCTGGGCTAGAGAACACATTGCACTCATCTCCAAACTGGAATAATTGTGGAAGAAAAGCAGAATTGAATCTGCTGATTAGGGGTTTCTTTCTCTTTTAGAGCCATTTTTTTGCCTTGGGTTCTTTGCCATGCTATTATATATAAAAATATACGTATATTTTTTAGTTATTTAGTTCTGTTATTTAGTTCTTTATTTCTTAAGTTATTTTGTTTGTTATGTTTTTTTCTTGCAAAGTTTCTATTTCAACTGCGTTTTTATATTTGTTGACATAAAGTTATTGATGATATTTTATTCACTGAAGCTATAAACCCTTTTTCATTTAATGTTCATATTTGTGGTAAAAATTCCTTCACTTTATTTTTTGGTTCTGAAATTGTATTGTATTATGCCTAGATGTGGGTGTCTTTCAAATATATTCCTCTTTATTATATGAAGTGTAAGTTTTGGAGTTAAAAAAAAGGTTTCAGAAACTTTTTAGCTATTATCTCATTTTACTTTAAAACTGATTAGATGTTCGGTAGACCTGTTTACTACATTCTTTTGTCTCACATTTTGTCTCACTTTGTTTTCTCTACTGACTTCTGGGTAATTTCTTTAAATCAGTCCTCCAGTTTCCTAAATACTTTTTTTTGGTTTCCCTTCAATATCCTTTTTAATATATTCATTGAGTTTTAATGTCAATTATTGTAATTTTTATTTCTAGATGTTCTTTTTTTAAAATTTATCTTTATTGTTGAAAGTATTATAGATGTCCCCTTTTGGGGGGTTTCTTTTCAGAACAGTTTTGGCAATCTTACACGATCTTACTGCTCATTCTTATGTTCAGGCCCCTATTGTATTTCTTGAAATATATTAAACACATACTAATTTTTAGTTCTGTGATAAATCTAATATGTGAATCTTGGTAGTTTTGAGTCGAATTGCTATGGTTTCTGATGGGTTTTTGCTCATGCTCTTATTTCCCTATGAGTTTTGTGATTAACTGTGTTTATATTCCTGGTAAGCTTATTGGTTGGGATCTTTAGACCCTGGAATCAAAAGTTGGTGCTCCAGAATGCATTTCCCACTGCTTTTGACAAGCACTTCAGAGTTTTACCCTCCCAGGCTCAGCTGGAAATAAATTCTGGGATTGAAGGTTTTTTTGCTATTTACTATCATTAGAGCTGGCTGTGGTCATGTGTTTTCAGGAGAGGATTTTATTTCCCCCAACCCAGTGCCAAGATTTTGACAGGCAGCTTTGCATCTTTTCCCCTTGAAGGAGAAACAGATTTATTTCTGGTCATCATTACACTGATGGGTGTTTGGGGGGGCCAATTTAATGTGGGGGTCATCTGTTAGATTCTCCATTTCTACTGGGACATAAAAGCTAAAAATCAATAGGAATTGGCAAAGACTCTAAGCAAAAGCCAACTTCAGTGCTCTGTTTATCTCTCTGGGTTCTGTCTCCACTGAGATTTTGGTCTCAGAGGAGTCTTTTTATTCTTAGAGACCAATGGATGTGTTTCAGAGATGCTTTAAAAATATTGTATTCAGGACATTTTAAGTTCTGAGTGGGAGCATTCATCGTCAGGGTGCCCAGGCCAATATATTGCCATCTGTGGAACCCTATGCCTTTTTAATTGTGGCTAGTTGATGGAATTTTTCATTTTGGTAGAGTTGGCATTGTCAGAGTTCCCATTTTCTTCAGCACATTGACCTATGATTAAAATATTGTTCATCAGAAAGAACATAACAGCTGCCTCTTTCTCCTTTGTGGTGGCTGATGAATATTGTGACACCAAACCGAGACTGGAAATAAGTGAGAGGGGGCAGCACTGTGACAACAGGCAGAGACGCTGGCTTGTACTGAAGGTGCGCAAGGAATAAACGCTCCGGCGCAGAGCTGTACTGTTCCTTGAGTCCTTACCCAACCACAGGAAGCACCAAATTAACCTGCGTTCATTAACCTTCAGGTAGTCTAACATTACTTTCCCGCTGGGTGGAGACGTTCTTGATGGTCAGCTCTCAGATGAACGACACTGAGACAAAGGAGAAGCGACTGGCTCTCATTCCAGGCCCCGTCCTCTGTGATGTGGACGCTGCATGTGCGGGTGACTGCGCAGTGAGGGATCTGTGGGCACAGAGGTGGAGACTTTGTCCTGTGGACGAGACCATAGGCCACAGTCCCCTCCCGGAGAGGGAAAGGCGTTCGCTCTGTCCGTTCGACCCTGCGGGCTCCGCGGGAGCAGCTGGAGGCACAGTGATGCCTTACTGCGGACGTTGCAGGAGCCCCGCAGAACTAATGGGGGGCAACCGAAGTACCTCTTTAGAATTACAAATTAAATATGTGTGAAGTAGCCCCCACCCTGACTTTACCTTCTCCTGAAGTCTGCCTCAGGGGATATTTGGAAAATACAGACTTGACAAGTGAAACATAAATAACCTATTTAGCTTCTCGGTAGCTGCATATATATTTGTTGTTAACCTAGAGACGGCAAAAGAGAAAATCAACTATTTAAGTACCCTGTGAGTAGCCTGCTCAGGAAAACAACAAAACAAAATAAATGGCAGTTTTCATATCGCTCTCTAGTGCAACGGGAAGAGAGTGGTATTATTTCTTGTCTGACATAAATGCCGGATTCGGAACCAGGTTGCTAGATTGTATACATGTGTTTCTGGAGGTTACTGGTGTTTTGCAGTGTTCTTAGGACATTTAAAAGAAAACCTCAGGATGTGCAAAAAAATCTGTGTTTCAAATAAGTGACCTCAGGAGGTGAGGGAGATAAAATATATATGGGGAATTAAAATTGTAATCATCACAGATTTTTCAAACAGTATTACATGAAACTTTTAAATATACTATTTTTTTCTTCTCCTTAAAACAGAAAATATCTCACTCAGTTATATAGTTCATAGCTAATAGAATGAAATTTCATTAAGTTACAATTCCCTGTAGAACAGAATATACGGTATTTACAGACAGCAATCACAGAAAATCGTAACAGGATAGACACCCTATTATAAGGTGATTTCATCTTCAGGGAAACCCAGTGGCATGAATGGCACTGCAGGACTCTATGCTTGCTTTGGATAGAGGATTGTGAACTTGGTTATTACTAAGATAATAGAGACTCCAATAATATAGGAGGTTTTAAGCTCAAGTAAAACACCATTATTTTTAGAAAAAATATTTTTGTTACCTGGTTTCTTTGATTTACCTATACATAGATTTATAAAATCTAGTTAATGAGTGCATAATTTTTATGATTGACACAGAATACACCTTGAAGCCACAGTGCAAGACGTAGAAGAGAGCACTAAACAGTCGAGAACCCTGGATTTTAGTTGTAGCTTTGCAACTAACTAGCTGTGCAATCACCCATTTTCAGAACTTCTCTGGACCTCTCATAGCTTCTTGATCTATGAACTGAGGTGACTGCACCAAAGACCCATTCTAGTCTAAACTCTGTGAAGGTTAAAAAATGTATTATTGCCAGGATGATTCTGCTGCAAAATACAGAAACCCAAGTCAATGTATTTTTTACTTTACAGGGAATGCACTTACTAGTTAATTAGGCTGAAAGTCTGAAGGTAGACCAGTACCAATACCACTAACCAAAAATGTGAATGTGTTTTTGTTTTTGGTTTTTGGTTTTTGTCTTTTTGCTGCTTTTTCAAACCAACTGTTTTTATGCTGTCATTATGAATTTCCAAACTTAATTATCCCACATATATCAGTGCCAGAGAAAGAGAACATCTCCTTTGTAGTAGTTCGAACAAAATTCTAGAATTGATAACGGCAGACATGGGTTATGTTTCTCTCCTTGACGGGAAGAAATGTGCCTTCTTCCCAAACTGCATGAACAGAATTGTGTGGCTCCCTTAAAAGAAAATTGAGGTTCTGCTCCCTGAGATGGAAAGGGAAAGAAAGTAAAACTATCAGATGCTCAGTACAGATCTTCCTTGTTTACAGAAAAATCAATCATATTCGTTTCTTTAGGTTTTCTTGACAAAGAAAAAATATTTTACTATGTTTCTATAGCTTCAAATAAATATAAAGACAATTATTTTTTTAAAAAACACTAAGAATAGAAAGAATGAAATAATTTTAAAATTTTGTAACCTTCAATAAAATAATTTATTCAAAGATAATCATAACTACAAACTAAAAGAAATTTAACCACCAGATGCCATGTGAAAATTTAACTGGATTTTGGATTATTAAAAAATGCTACAAAATCACTTTTGGGGAAATGGGTCAAAATTTAATATGGGCCACAAGTTAGTGATATTAGTGGTAATGTTTCGTTTTGATAAGGGTGTTATTGTGGCTATACAGGAGTATGACCCTATGAACCTATTCTTAGGATATCCATGCTGAAGCATTTTACAGGTAGGTAGGTGGGATCTGTCACTTACTTTAAATGATTAGGGATAGGGTTATTAGAATATACTCTACCCTCAGTTGTAGATTCAGGTTGTAGAGAAAAATATTCTTACCTTTGTTCTATTGAACTACCATTTTTTAAAAAATATATCTTTATTGATTTCAGAGAGAGGGAAAGAGAGGGAGAGACAGAGATAGAAACATCAATGATGAGAAAGTTGTCATTGATCGGCTGCCTTCTGCGTGCCCCTGACTGGGGATCAAGCCAGTAACCTGGGCATGTGCCCAGACCAGGAATCGAACAATGATCTCCTAGATCCTAGATCAATGCTCAACCGCTGAGCCATGCCTTGCCGAACTGAACTACCATTTTTAAAAATCTTTGATCTTTCAGGTTGACTTGTTCATACTTTCTTTTTTTTCTCTTGGAAACCATGCAAAACCAGAAACATGAATTAAGAAAATTCACCTTGGAGCTTTAGCTGTAATGGATAACTCGCAGTTTTGTTTGTTTGTTTGTTTGTTTGTTTGTATTTTTAGAGATGAACCAAGCGGGCCCCCATAAAAATTTTGTCAGGTTATATGTGTTTGAATCATTTCTTCTTCCTGTTTATTTAGATGCATAGAATTATGTCAATGTGCATTTAAAGTAAAACAATACAGTTGCTTTTCTCACACAAATAAAGTAGAATAGGTTTATGTGATAAATTATATATATTTTAGAAATCCTGACATTTGTAACATTTCAGAGTACTTTCACCTACATTATCTCATATAAATTTTAAAGCAGTCCAAGGAGGTAGGCATGTCATAAAATACTCCTCTTTAACAGACTGGAACATTGAGGCAGGCAAGGTGTGGTAAGAAAGCCGCCGAAGGACCATATCTATAAAAAAAGTGGGCAAAGAACTAGAAGAGTCAGAGCTGGAAATCAGGCATCTCCAATAGTTATCCAGGCCTGTTCTTTTCACGTGAGATAAAATAAGGACATTAGGTAAATGTTATTAGGCATACTTTACAACAAATGAAAATAGTTTTAAAAAGTAAAAGAATAAAAAACCAGACTTTTAAAGTTTTGTCATATCAATATCTCGAACGGGATACGGAAAGAATAAACTGTCGTTGTTTTTAAGCATCTAAAATGAAGAATGGGACTAGATATTAGGCATTTGAAAAGAAGCCATTAAGGCAGAGTGCTTATCAGATTAAAGGTCTATATCTGATCTCATTTTCAACGTTTTTGAAAGCTGTACCCCTCCTGAACGTCAGCTAAAGCACCTTTATTTCTTGCTTGGCTGCAAACGCCATTAGATTTACGTGATGATTGAGTCTGAGTACACAGAAGCAAATTTCACTCCTTTTGGTTTTTCCTCCAAATGATATACGCGGATGAAAACCTGTGAATTCAGCTAATTATCTCTACAGTTCTTTCCTTCCCGATGGTAAACTTTCAGATGAAGACAACGAATATAAAGATGAAATTATGAGTTAAGGTCTCATTAGGACACAGGCGGCACACTCAAATCAAAGCTCCTCAAAATGGGTTTCTCTCTGAGCGTGTGGAGGCTGTGGGTCGCCTTCCTCTGGTCTCCTGGAGCTCCTGCTGGTGACCAAACCTGGCACTGGAGGTGAGGGCGGCCCCTGAGGGTGACAGCAGGCTGCAAAAGAGCAGGGACAGATCTGGAGGCGCCACGTGAAGGTGCTGGGCAGAGCGACACTGGGCCTGGCGGTGATGGGAAGGCTAAGGCGCGCTGAGCACTGGCTCTCTGTTCACTACACTTAGTGCTTCATGCTCCTGGGCCCCCTCATCCGCACAGGTGCCCCCTGAAGGCGGCAGGATTCTCGCCTTTTCACAGGTGAAGAAACTGGGGCTTTAAGAAATTGCTTGCTGTCTAGTGAATTCCTTAAAGGTGTGTGTGTGACTGTCCCTCTGCTTGGGGACAGAATTCATGAGGAAAGGAAAGCCAACATCAGTCTATGGCAGGGATAAGTTTTCACAGAATAGTATGGTTATTTCCCTTGGAATAATAAAAAAGCCATACCGATACACTTATTTTAGGTATATTTTTTCTATAAAATATGTAGTAAACCACAGATAACTTTACTCTAGCTAGCTAGACCTAACAAGAAGAATGTTCTGATATCAACGTTTGACCAATTGTCTTACTGGAGACAATTAAGAAGGTGAGCCAGTAATGATTAAGTCTCCCAGCCCAAGCTCAGCCTTCTGATTAAACCACAGGAGGAAATGAACTGAGGAAATGTAACTATTGGACATTTGTATGTTTGAACTGTCATCTTGCTTTCACTGTTTGACAAACAGACTTTCCCCGCCTATTTTACAAGTGACAAGTGTAAACATGGCTCAAATTAAACCCCATTAGGAAGACTAGAAAATATCTGGAGAAGATAGCCCACAAACCTTTCTGCGGCACTTTCCCAGGACCATGAGATAATAAACACTGGAAATGGAGCATATACCCAGATGTACTTTTAAATTCCATTCTCTTGACCTTTGCTCTGCACCTACACAAGGGGAACAAAGCACAATCGCACACTAGTTTGCATATATTATCATGAAAACTGGTTTCTCTCCCTTTTTTCATATTCTAATGCATTCTACCAGGATACATAAAAAATGGGTGCCAAAAATAGCTCTGTAAGGCACAAAAGTGAATGTTTTTAAAAGGAGAGTTGTAAAGACAGTATTATCTAAGACAGCACCAAATCACATCTCCGACACTTTCTTAGAAGCCTCTTTATTTAAAGTCTCCATGAGTTGCTTATATGAATGTATTGCCCCAGAAAATACACACAATGTAGAGAGACCCATGTCCTGTAAGGCTGATACTCAAGGACTATGAAGATCCATGACTCAGAACTAACAAAATCATACCCACTTTCGCTGTACGCGTACCAGCCCAACCCTGGCTTCTGTATGTTTCGTTTTACTTCTCTATGAAACGGGCATAGAAGTCTTTAAAGATTGTCCGGGTATTGATAAAGTAATTTGTAGAAGGTACTTTTTTTTTTTTTTTTGTATTTTTAAAGCCCCAGAGATTCTTGGATTCAATTTATTGTAGGTATTTTCCATGGTTTATTTTACCAGCTAAATATGCAGACCATATTGCCACATAAATATTTTCTCTAGTGCTTAAGGGGTGGAATACTGTTTCTTGCATGCATTCTATTAATAGAACATTTTAGTCAGACTCCATGGAGAAATACAGATCACAAAAAGAATTATTTTTTTTTGCTGGAATTACGCTGCAGGGATCTGCACCACCTCATGGACCTCTGAGATGTTACCAGATAGCGCAGCCACTCCCCCTCCCCTCAATAGAATAAGCACACAGAATTTTCTGATCTTTTGTCTTTTTCTACTTTTCTTGCTGTTAACTCTGCTCTGAATTCTTAAAGAGCTTATATGTTGACAGTGCTGTTCTAAACCATCTCTACAGGATGTGTTTGCTCCCTCTGTAGTATGTGCGCACTCTTCCAGGTACCCCAATGAGTCTGCTTGGATTAAAAACAAACCAAAACAACCTGCTGATGAATGAAAAACAGACGGCAGATATTCAGCTCTCTTTGCTGGCTGCAGTCGGTACCGTGAAGCTTCATCACCTGCAGAACGGGCTTTCTTCCTGGCGGTGTTTTCCGTCATGTTTCAGTTACTGAGCCTGTAAATATGGATCGGAACTTGAACAAGTCTGTGATTTGCTCTGAAAGGATTGTATGAAGCGCATCAGTGCCTTCCCAGCTGAAAACATCTGCTGGGAAGCACCAAGTTACTTCTCAATGTTGACTTCCTTAGTACCAGACAGAGTTTATTATTTAACTGATGACCGGGAGAAAGGGTCTCCTGCAACAGTCTGGCCACAAACTGAAGGAAGTTTTTTATACTTGTTGTTTAAAGTACCTTCAGTTGGAAGGATTTGGGAATAACATGTTAACATTTAGTCTTTGCTGCTCAGAAACCAACTTCGAGAGTATTTTTAGAAATACATATCTGCTTTATGTTTATTTTATTGTCATTTACTATTGGCATACAATATTATATTAGTTTCAAGTATGCAGCATTGTAATTAGACATTAATGTAACTTACAAAGTGATCACCCCATAAATCTAGTACCCATCTGACACCATACATAGTTATTACGACGTCACTCACTATATTTCCTATGTTGTACTTTACATCCCTGAGACTGTTCTTATAACTGGCAATTTGTATGTCGTAATTCCTTCCCCTACTCACCTTTTCTCCTAATCCCCTTCCCATCTGGCAACCATTAATTTGTTCTCTGTATCTATGAGTTTGTTTCTGTTTTTGTTCATTTATTTTGTTTTTTAGATTATACATGTACATGAAATTATATGGTATTTGTCTTTCTCTGATTTATTTTGCTTAGTAATACTCTCTAGGTTTATCCACATTATCCTAAATGGTAAGATTTCATTCTTTTAATGGCCAGGTAATATTCCATATGTGCATCACTTCTTTATCTAATTGTCTATTGACGGAAACTTATGTTGCTTCCATATCTTAGCTATTGTAAATAATGCTACAGTAAACATAGGGGTACGTATGTCTTTTCAAATCAGTGTTTTGTATTTCTTCAGATAAATATCACAAGATAAATTGCTGGGTTATAAGGTAGTTCTATTTTTAACTTTTTGAGAAAACTCCATACTGCTTTCCACCGTGGTTGCACCAATTTGTAATCCCACCAACAACGCAAGAGGTTCCCCTTTCTCCACATCCTCACTAGCACTTGTTGTTTATTGTCTTTGTCATATTTTTTATCTTCTCTTTTCTACTTAAAGAAGTTCCTTTAACACTTCTTATAATACTGGTTTAATGGTGATAAACTCTTTAGCTTATTCTTGCCAGGGGAACTCTTTATCTCTCCTTTGATTCTAAATGATAGCCTTGCTGGGTAGCGTAATCTTGGTTGTAAGTCCTTGATTTTCATCATTTTGAATATTTCATTCCAATCCCTTCTGACCTGCAAAGTTTCTGTTGAGAAATCAGCTAATAGTTCTGGGAGCTCCGTTGTACATTGCTAACTACTTTTCTATTGCTACTTTTAAGATTCTCTTTGTCTTTAACCTTTGGTATATTAATTATTGACGTGTCCTGGTTTTGGCTTCTTTGGGTTTATCTTGTTTGGGAGTCTGTGTATTTACTGGACTTGTATGTCTATTTCCTTCACCAGGTTAGGGGAGTCCAAAGGATTCATGAGCTTCTTAATATATCAGCTAAGATATCTAGGGAGTTAAGACTATAATTAGTTTTAGCATATCTTGCACATAATGCTCTTACTGTGTTTTTTCAGGTTTATAAATAAATTCCTTTCTGTAATTGGTTTACTCAGACATTACTCCATCTTTTCTGTTATAATGAAATAATAATTGACGAGATGTGAGGGCTGTAAGTGGTAGTAAACTCCATGGATAAGGACAGAACCTTTCAAGCCAGGCTATCTGGGCTTAAATTCTGCCTTCACTACTTATTAGCTGTGTGACCTTAGGCAAGTTACTGGTGTCTCTATGCTTTAGCCTTCCTCTATGAAATAAGCATAAGAATAGAACATTTTTCATATGAGTTTCCAAATGTTTAAGCTGGTTGGTTTAACATCTCAAAATCAATCAGTGTAATTTCCCACATTAACAGAATGAAGGAGAAAACTATATAATTCATTTTAATATATATGCAAAAAACACTTGATAAATGCCATGTCATTTCACAATTTAATAACCCCTCAGACCAGGAATAGAAAAGAAGTGAACATCTTTAGTTTGTAGAAATGGCATCTACAAAAGGTAAAAAATATATTTAATTTTAAAATGTTACAAGTTTTCCCCTTGAATTTGGAAACATTTTCATAAAAAATAGTTGTCTGTCTTTGCGTTACTGATTTCTAGAAATGTAATTAAATTTTACATTGGTTGGTTATTAAGCAACATTTCTCAACCTACTTACTAATTTTACTAATTTATCTGTAGAGTGTTTATTTCTTCACTTCTGTGATAGGGTGTTTTGGCCAAAAATAAAAATAAAAAAGATGATGGCACTCGCAGTTGCTCTTAACTGCTTATAAATGGCACACATCACTTCTCACATCCTATTGGCCAAAGCAAGTTAAGAATCAACCCTGGTATGAATGGGACAGGGAAGTATAATCAACCCAGAAGGAAAGGCAGGGAATATTTGGAGTAATTGTAAAACTCATTGCACAGATTTTTATATTAAGTCATTTGTAAGTGAGGCAAAGAATCTTAAAAGTGAATCTTCATACTAAAATTATACGGGGGTGAGGGACTTGTTTATGAGCTTCTATTTCATCTTCTTCTTGTCACTGTCATGCAGAAATTTGTTAATCAGAAACTTTTCTTTGATGTTTTAGGCCTTTGTACCCAAGATACCCAAATTTTGTATGGAAATTTATGTGTGCCTATGGAGCAAAATGTAATAAAATAATAACATATTTGTAAAATCCATTACAGTTTACTGGGATACTTTTATGTTTATTATCTCATTGAAAAAAAACCCAACAACAATGAAATAGAGCTGGACATTTTAATTTCCTGCTAGTTATGTTCCCCAGTAGACAGAAAAGTACAAATGAAAATATGGTCAATGTTGTACACACCCCATCATTTGACACAAGAAGGGACTCATTTGTGGAATGAAATAAGGCTTAATTACTTGTTCAAGGTCACAGTGTTAATAATTGTTGGAGCAAAGACTGACTGCTGGCCTTCTGGCCCCAACAGCAGCGTTTGCTCCTCTACATCGCTGCTAGCCTATTAGCACCTGCCACTATAAGGGCAGAGAAACTAGAAAACCAGAGAAGAAGAATGTAAACATGTTTGTTTGTTTTTTTAAAACTGACCAACCTTTCCACTTTGAACATGCTGGCAGATAAACAGATGAAGAAGGTAAAGCATGGGTCACTAGGAAGGCAACTGCTGAGAAGTTCCTGCCCATGTAATACCATCAATGTGCCCATCTGTTCCATATTTAGACACACATTTTTCAAAATTAACATATTTAAACCCATTTGAATGAAAAGCGTATGTTCAGAAAGGTGTTAGAATGTGCTGTTAAGGCTGATCAGAAAGCCTGAGGTCTAAGAGAGCCTCAGTGGCCAACAGTTCCTTATTCTAGAAAGAGCTATGCAAGCTAGTAGACAGGTTCCCAAAGGAGAAAGGTCTCTAGTGTTGTCTAAAGGGATAAACTTGACCTGGGTGATTTCATTGGCCAGGGCCTTTGAACACAAACAGCATTCATCGGTGGATTGTTATCTGGAATAGGTGGAACATTAGAATTGAAATGATTTTCCCAAATCAGGCTGATGCTCCACTTTCAGAAGGACATGATCATCACTAAGCAGAATAAAACACTTTCCCAGTGGCCCCCTGTAGAGTGTTCAAACTACCTGATTTAAATTTCCTCACCTTTATTTTCTGTATCACCTGTTTATGTTACCATTCAGTCACTAACGGCTTTTCCAGTCTGTTTATGGACGTCTAGGAGCTCTGTGTGATAAAATCACAAATAATAGTGTCTGTCCTTATCTTCCTACAATTAACAATCTAGATATAATATAGGAGGACATATGGCATGGTTTCATACTATTAAATTAGAAATCATTAAATTAGCACCTGTTTTTTACTATACCGATGAGAAGCACAAAGAATTGAATTCATAAGTTTTGCTGCAAAATAACAAATAAAACATGAAATGGTAACTATATTAAACAATAAAATTCAATGTATAACTAAATAAAAATATGATATTGTGACATATATAATGTGATCTTATTACTTATATAAAATAAACAAAATATATTAAAGATATCTTTCATACAGTATTATAAAATAATACAAAACATAATCTTATTGCTAAGTGTTTAATAGAGATTTTAAATACTGCAAATTTTAGTAGGGGCAGAACTCTGAGCTGCAAGAAATGGGAAATTCCACGAAGAGAGAAAAGACTTGAGGTAGGCGTTGAAGAGTTGGTGTCCAATAATTAGCAAAGTACCAAATGAATGCTGCATGGCTACCTGAACCTTTAGGGAATAGAAAGTAAAGGAATGATCTGGGTTATAGGGAGAGTTAATCAGTGGGTAATTCCAAAGCAGATTGCAGTTTTAATCTATTTAGAAGGAAAAGAGAATCGCATTTGGAGGAGAAGATATGAAAGGAGTAAGAAGAAATGGCAAGAATAAGGGACAGAAAGCAGTGTGTTGGTCCATGCCATTTCAGTATATTCTTGGGGGGGGGCAGGGAGGAGTTAAAGCTTTTATCAAATGTTTTTATTCTAGAGATGGCCACTATGAAAACTGGGTATAAGTCAATGAAGAGAAACAGACCAGGAAGTGAGGTTATGGGGTGTGGCACCAGGGAAACCACTTTCTGTGTTCTTCTTCAACATTCTTGAGATAAATTCAACTCTAAAGACAAAAATACCCCACTCTTTTAAAGCAGAAGCTATCTACAATAATCAGATACTATATTGGGAAAGTTCAGGAAGATACTGAATGTGTTAGTACAGTATGTCTCTAATCTGTTTGCTCCTACGTTAACTCTAATAAGTATGTCTTTAGAGGAGCAGGATGGACCCTGAAAATGTAGGTTTAACAACTGCTACATAGCTACACAAATGTAGGTTTAACTGCTACATAGCTTCACCAAAGCTGTAGATGAACCCTGGCCACCTATTTTGCACTTGCTGCCAAAGTTCTTTTTTTTTTTCTTTCGTTTTCTCAGACTGTATGAGTTCCCAGATACCCTATTATTCCAGCCTTCTTTTGAAAAGCAATTCCTCACAATCAGGCATATACTCAGTTGTCACCTACCTCTTCAAGAGAGTATTTATCATGAAATAATCTACTTGAAACAGAACTTCATCTTTCTCAGCTCACCAACATTTTGCAGATCAGTGTGATGTCAGACTACCCATCTACTTAAGGGTTTAGATGTTTAGGAGCCTCAGTAATACATATAGTAGGCATTTTTATATCCATAATTATTTCAAAGGTATTTTGTCTGATTCGGACAAAATGACTAATACTTGCCTCCCCTTTCTCTAATTATTTTTGTACCACCTACTGACAATCTCTGAATCTAAAATTCAGAGATGACAGCCAACATCCACTTGATGTGATTCACTAATTTGCTTATAGTGACTCCTTAGAAAAGGGATTTTTTTTTTTTTTTTTTTTACCATTCATCTTCACTCCAGTAATTTTGTCTGTGGCCTGAAAACACACAAGGTTGACTCACACAGAAAGATCACAGAAGTGCCTTACCTCGTTTCTTCCTGAAAATTGAAGTATGGAACCGTATTTCTAGGAAGGGGTCTGGTATATATCCACTGACCTAGAAAGAGCTTTAATTAATCCAGATATATTCATTATGGAAACCAGAGGGAAGTGATTACAGCTGTTGACCCACTCCATTCACTCTGCTAGATGCAGAGAAGGGCAAGTGAAGGTTCTTATCCTTAAAGTGTCTGAGTTTAAAAGAAAATAAACATATATAAATTACTATGCTATAATAAAGTGAACGCAGTATCAAGAGGATTTAGAACAGTGCTGGGATCTCAGGAAGAACTGAGTACATGGCGGTGTCACCGTTAGAAGAATCCTTCATTTGGTGGGTGTAATGGAAGAGAAAGTGATTAGGTCAGACTGGTTTGGAGAAGGAAGGCTCCTTTTCAATTATTATTGCATCATTTTTTTATAATAACTGTATAAGTATAATTAACCTTGATTTCTACAATTGGAGAAATGTAGACTAAGAGTAATAAATTAACGTTCTTCAGGTCACTTGGCTATCAGGTGACATGGTTTAGGTTTGGATCCAGAAGTGTCTGATATCTACAACCGTCTTCTCCCCAGCATACTACCTCTTCCCTCTTCATCACCTTCTGGGCCTTAAAGAGGTTGCAGAGATATATAGTGTTCATTCTCTATGCTTAAAGGTTATAAAAACCTGTATAAGAGACGCCCCCCCACCTTCTAAAAGAAATACACTGGGCATAACAGAAAATTCTGTTAGTCAAGAGTGGAGAGCTTCATCAGTTCTACACAAGGTCATTCTTAGAATTTCTTGAAGATGGATGTGGTTAGAGCTCAGTCTCTATGCCATTTCCAGTAGCATGTTTAGTGTGGACATCAGGATTTAGTGAGTACCAGAGATGGCTTCAAAAGGAGAAGAATGATTATAACTGGTGTGACATCTCTTTTGGGTATGAAAATATTCCAAAAGCAAAGAACATAGACTGGTCAGCATTGCAGAATCTTAGGCAATAAGTTCAATAATGGATGTTCTGCTGCATCTTGGAGGAGGAATATTTTTTTTAACTTTTTAAAAAAAAAATCACAAATTTGATTTTGCTTTAAAATGCTTTGTGTTGATAGACAAAGCCTCATGACCTAGATAAAAACTATTGCTAAAACAGTGTGATATTTTCTATCACCCTGATAGTATTCAGCTGCATATCTTTAATAAAAACTGGCTTATGTCTGTGAATATCAGGCGAAATGAGCACAATGAGTTCTGGGAAGCAGGTCTTAGACGCTGCCAGAAAAATAATGGAGAAGATCTCACAGGGCTGTGTCTTTGGACAAAACAATAGCAAATGATTTTCTCACTCCTGAGTTACATAAATCAGTTAGAAAGATTTTAGTAAAGTATTTCAATCTGAGGTGGTAATGACAAATTAATTAATTTGATAGTCAACATTTAATATACAATTATAGATTATGCACTAGGTGTAATGAACTTTGCTCCTGGGCCCTGTAGAGAATGCAAAAATGAGAAAAAGAATATAAAGTTCCTGTCCTTAAGGAGCTTAAAATCAATCAATTGAAAACAATGAAAATAAGATAATTAATTTATTCTTTCAAAAAACTAAATGCTGGGCACAGGGCTAGGCCTTGGAAATACAGTGCTGTATAAGGTGGAAGAGTGCCTCCTCTCATGGAGATTACATTCTCTTGGGGTAGTCAGACAATAGATTCCTAAACTCATTCCTAAATAAATAAATTGGATCATTTAAGGGATTACGAAGCACTACAAGGAAAATAAAACAGAGACCTGAGAAGGCCTCTCAGCAGAGGTGATATCTGTGCCAGCCACACAAAAACCTGAGACCAGCGCATATGAAAGAGCATATGGAACTATTTAGAAGCAGAAGCAAGCATGGAGTGTTAAGAAAGTACTGAGGTTGGCTACTGTGCTGGAGCTCAGCAGGCAAGAGGGCTATGATACAGCAAGAGGGGGTCAAAGAGGTGGACAGGGCTGTTTCCTGGAGGGCCTGGTGAGGCCTGGGGAACAGTTTGGATATAAATTCCATTGTCATGGGAATCCAGTCAAGGATTTTTCAATGGTACAAAATATGATGCGCACAAATTATAATATACACTTAGCAGGACACTATCCATCAAAAATGTACAGCCTAAGGGCTGTGATTCTTGAAAGGCTGGACAATGACTTCTTTCCTCAGAGAATTAAGGATGATTTTATAAAGAAGCTTGCCTTTGAGCTGAGTCCCAAGGTGTGCATGAAACTTCCTGTGCTGGGGGAGTGGTGTGAACAAAGCTCTCAGCAAGAAATCCTAAGATGTTGACAACTTCTCGATGGACACATTTGCTTCGTATGAAGGGAAAATTCTTTAGCCCAAAGAAATGGCTGCTCAATGTGACACCGTGGGTGCCAACAGCAAGCTGAAATGTTTGGGCGATTGGAGGTTGAGAGGGATGAGTGGTGGACTTCACCACTCAAGCTATACTAGCAGCAGCCGTTTACTCTGACATCCTGGAAGCTGACCCTCCCGCTGTGTTTTGACGTCCTGAGGGATCAACATGATGCAGTAAATGTCATGATAAAAGTGTTATTGTGTTTCAGGAACCCTCCCAGGTCATAGGGGGAAATCTGTGCATCCCCAGAGGACAAGAAATTCTCACCAGTGAATATGAACGGGCTGCCCTGCCTTGCCTTGCATGTTTCTGTTTCTGCGATTAGACAACAATGCAGCCCGCATATAGAAAGGCAGCTCAGGGGCTGGAGGGAAAGAACCAAACGGCCATTTCTTGACTCTGGGTTGTGCTAATTATTCAGAAATAATTGAGGCCAACTTTTTATCTCTGTCTCAAAAGGGCTAATGTGTCCCACACCATTGAGCAGTTGTAACGCGTCGTCCTGGGATTACTGGCGCACAGTCTTTATCTTCGTGTGGGGTATTTTCATCCTGCTGCTCTCCTGCCTTGAAACGCTTTGTCAAACAAGCCAACTTGCCTGGCAATGAGTATAACTAGTTGAATTACTCAAAGCAGAGGTCACCGAATTTTTTCTATTTTAATAGAAAGACCAGATAGTAAATGTTTTAGGCTTTTGGGGCCAGGAAGCAAATTCAAGGATATTATAGAGGCAGTTACATAAAAAGAAAGAATAAAAACCTATTTTTTTAATTGATGAGTTCATAATATAATAGAGTACAATATTTTGGAATGCAAGTCTACTAATGAGAAGAATGGACTTCTTCTCTGAGGAATAAGACTTCACTAAATTGGGGTTCAAAATTAGTTTTCCTCATCATCAAATCAGTTGCAAATGTTCATCTGTAAACATCATTCTTAGTTCGCAGGCTGTACTAGAGCAGACCTTGGGGCTGATTTGGCCTGGCAGGTGCAGTCCGCTGACTCTGCTACGGTATGCCCTAACTATTTCATATATCTGCATACAACAAAAACTAGTTAAGAACATGTGCTTTGGATCATTCCCTTCTAGCTGTAAGATTTTGGGAAAGTCATCTAAAATCTCTGTCTCATTTTTTTTCAACTGTAATATAATGATAATACTAGTATCCCTTCAATGTCGTTTTGAAGAGAAGTGAGATACTATGGTGCCTATCACATAGTGGACAATATATAGTAGCTAAGTTTTTATGCAATGTCTCCAAAGATTCATTGGAAGTAGGTAATGCAGGGATTATTATTTGCCTCACTATTATTTCTCATTGGGGGAAACTGAGACAGAGATCAAGGAATTTACAGAATATCTGTGATGATGCTACAGCCCAAACTCAATTCTGTTATCTCATTATTTCGTTTACTAATTATGTGTTACGTATGTATGTATGTGCTAGGCAGATTTCTAAGATGGCCCCCAAGAAACCTGTCCTTGGTGTATGTATCCCCTATGATCCCCTCTGCTTGAGTATGAACTTGGGTGGAACCTGTGAATGCCACGGATAGTAACTTACTTGATTAGATTAGATTTTACAGCAAGGTGATGGAAGTCAATCCCATGATTTTATGATACATAGGATTCTGTAACATCAGATTGGAGGGCGAATCTTCTGTTGACTTTGAAGACATAAATAGCAATGTTGTGAGAGGTACAACCATGTTGTGAGAGGGACAAGTAGATATGACTTAAGGGCAGCCTGTAGGAGCTGAGAGTGACCCCCAGTGGACAACTGGCAAGAAAATGAGGACTTCGGTCTCACAATTCAAAACACTGAATTCTGACAACCTGAACTTGGAAGAAGACTCCAGATGATAACTCAGCCAAGCTAACACCTTGATTGCAGTCTCGTGAGACCCTGAGTAGAGAACCCAGCTATGGCATGCCAAGGCTTAGTCTTGCAGAAACTGCGGGGTAACGTATGAGAGATTCGTTAGGGGCAGAGCCACAATCTCAGGTGACAGATTATGGTAGTTGGAACTAGGGCCATGGGAGATAGGGTAAAACGAAAGTGTTTAGAGCCTCCTACATTTCCACAATATGGATACTGCATTGCCTTAGCTTCTGACACAATAAATGTGATGGTTTTATAAGGACATAACTAGAAATGTAAAAAACTTAGTCTCCCACTGAAACTTTTTTAAAAATAGGTTGTACAACTGGAATGTCTAGACTGTGGGAACAAAAGATTCAATCAAGTATTCTTATCATCTCCAATGGAGAAAAAAAAAATCTATGACTTTATATCGGTATGCAATGGTTATTTTTTCAGGAAAAATAATGTCAGAAGAGTGGTCACCTACAACTGTTTATTGATCCTTCCAGGGATTGAGAAATGATAAAATGCTCTCACCTTTCTAACCTCACTGCACCCCTCTAGCATTTTGATGAAAAGCAATTAACCACTTCTATTTGTTTGTCCAGTAATAGCAGCTCCAAATTCAGATCAAGCTCCCTAATTAGAAGATCATAAGCTAAGATGGAGAAGCAAATGGTCCCCTGACAAGCTGGAGTAAGATAAATGTTGGTGCTTTATGCAGGGGCCACTGGACACCAGCTGAAAAAGTTCATTGAAAGAGAATTTAAAATTAATCCTGACCTGCAAAATGTCACAATGAATCTCTTGTCTGTTAATAATTCTTTAAGTGCCGAGGTACAGTAATTTATTTATGGTAGCAAACGAGCTGAAAAAGCTTACAGTTATTTTACTGATGAAAAATAATACCATGGAATTTATTATCCCGTCACTGAGGGAGCTATGGGGCAACTACCATCAGATTTGGTTCCACTGAAAGGACAATACAGATACTTATTCCTGTCCCCTGAATAGGACTTAGAGTGATTCTCTGCAGCCCTGAATAGGAGAATGTTGCACATTTGAGCTTCTTGTACAGCTATTTTGGTAAATGACACTGGTGAAGCTCCAACAAGCGTACCTGAAATAAGAGGTGGTTTGACAGCCAAGGAAGGTTTTGATCATATGAAAAACGAGTCAATGGGAAGAAATCTTACAGGAGAGAGTTACAGTTCTATCAATTATGTTGCTCTATAGATCAGGAGAACTGAGGAAAGAGCGAGAGCTTCCTGCCAGATGGATTTCTAGGAGAAAACCTCAGCTGCGTTCCAGGCTCCCGATGGCGGATAAACTCTCAGCCAAAGTATGTTAATGTAGACAGGAGTAATATGGAAGCACTGATGTAGTTCCTCAGTCTTCTACATAAAATAGTCTGTGGTGGGAAATACTTCTGATGTAGACCAAACAAAACAAATAAGGATAATCAGTTACAACCCCCCTCCTTTTAACGTCATCATGAAACCCATGGCCAAACTATCAAACATGTTTTGTTTAACAATCTTCCAGCTGGTCACTCTCTCATGAAGGTTGGCTATGAGGGACCTGAAGTGACAGAAGCATGGTATCTCTCACGGGGGACTGTCTCCTTAACTAAGTCTGTGTAAGTATTTTATTGCTGAAATGGAAAGCTTAGCTGGGGTTGACAAAGTGACCCTTTAGTGACGCAGGAAAAGTGGCACAGGAACCTTTTTTTCTCACTTTTCCTGGATGGATGGATTCACCAATCCCAAGCTTTGAAGTCAAGGACATCTCTCAGGAACAGTGTATCTCATGAGATTTCCAACACCAGGATAATTCTGAGCAAACTATGAGTATTTTCAATACAGGATGCTAAATGGCTGCAAAATGAGCCCCTGGTTTTCTGAGATGGAGCACATTCCCTGACATACATGACTGTCAGTTGCCTCACACTCATCATTGGGGAGACTAGGAAGGAATCAATTCTAAGATACTTTAGAAAACATCTAGTTTCTGGTTTTTTTGTGATCTTTATAAATGTCAGAGTCTCCACTTGCCCTACCTTTATGCCTTGATAATATATTTTTCTTTATTAGGTGTAAATGGGTATAGTGAATAAATTGGTGGTAGGATTCATATAAAGAAGGGACCAAATCTTCCAAAATACTCTCATCTCCACTCAACTAACTACATAGTGAAATATTACCTAACATCTTCTGTCATAAAAAAATCAGGAAAGGTTTCACTTTATGAACTTGTTTAATTTCAGTGTAGTTCAGGGTGAGGGGTGCATGTGCAATCAATACTAGACACATCTGTAAAGAGTCCGTTGTCTTTCTGCTGTTCCCCTTCCCTCTCTCCTGTGTCAGCCCTCCCCACACTTTACTAGGTGTTCTGTGCCAGCAGATTTTCTGCCTGTCCTCTGATCAAAGCCTGTTCTCAGAAGAGCATCTGCTGTCCATGTGGACTCCCTGTAGTATCTGGTACGAATAAATGTAAGTCATTGCAATGCCTTTCTAAAGGAGATTTCCATTTTAAGCTTTACTTTATAATGAAAGGCTTTGCTCAGAATTCAAGGGATTTCAAGCACTGGTGCACAGATGAGAGAGCTTTAGGGTCAGGACAGCCATTCAAGTGTCTCCAAAATCACTCTGAATCGGTGGCTGACTCTATAGATGGCTACCTACTCTGCTTATTCAGAAGGTCAGTACTGAATATTGGCTTGAACTAGGACAGCCTGCAATCTTAACTCTAGATTTGGTCATTGTATTTGTTTTTTATTGCTATGTAACAAATTACCATAAACCTAGCAGCTTGAAATAGCAAGCCAGTTTTGTATCTCCCTTGTGCCTCAATCCCTGACTTCCTCTTTTGCTATGAAAAAACTCTGATTTTAAAGGAAGCATGTGATTAGATTAGGCCAGATAATCTCTCTATTTTAAGGTCAACTAATTAGTCTCAATTAATGTGAAAAATCCCTTTTGCAATGTAATGAAGCAATGTAACATAGAGTAACACCAGGGGACAGAGATCATAGTAGGGGACATCTTAGATTTCTACTTACCATGGTCATCTCTGGCTGAGAAAATATCCTTGAAGAAAGTCTGCCTTATTTATTTTTTTGATATTTTGACCGGTAGGAAGGCAGAGAAGCTGAAAGGGTACTATACACAGATTGGCCAACCCAGTGGTGGCTCACCTCAGGGACGAGCCTTTCGAGATAGTCACGTCATATGTAAGAGGAAGGAGGGGAGTTAAAGCTGTATGAAAATAGGGATGGAAGGTGAAGGGATTGAGAAGTACAGAAAGGCAGCTACAAAATAGTCACGGAGACGGAAAGGACAGCAAGGTAAATATAGTCAGCGATGCTGCAATAACAATGTGTGGGGTCGGGTGGGTATTGGAAACATCGAGAGAAACACCTTGTAAAATATAATTGTCTAACTATTATGCTGCACACCTGAAACTAATATAAAATAATACCGAATGTAAAAACAGATATAAAAAATAAGAAAGAAATCAGGAAGGGAGCCGTGTGTGTTTTGTTTGCTGCCATGTTCCCAGTGCGTGGTCCATACATCAGAGTAAGCGCACAGCGAGCGCTGAATTCATGGGCGGTGAGACTGTGTATTAGTCAACTGTTGTTTTGTTAACAAACGCCTCCTAATTTTTTTTTAATCCCAAGGATATGTTTGTTGATCTTAGAGAGAGGGAGAGAGAGAGAAAAAAATCGATGTGAGAGAGACATTGATGGGCTGCCTCCCATACTCACCCCGACGGGGACTGAACCGGCCTCCTGGGCATGTGCCCTGGCACCAGAAGAAGAATATTTAGATGGAAAGGGTATTTGATTAGGTCTCCTTACACTGTCACTCTGAGTTCTGTCTCCCTCTGGGTTCTTTTACACTCCTTTGGGGACAGGATACTAGGTTTCGAAGAAAATGCAGCACAGATACCCAGATGACCCACCTGGCCAGCCTCACTGCAGCACCTACAGGCTCTCCATCCTAGAGCTTCGGTTTGAGAAAACAATTCTATTTATTTATTTTCCTTACTCTTCAGAGATATCCCCACCCCCGGCACCATTACCTGATCTGTGACTCTTACATGGGAAATTTGATTTTCCTCTGTTTAAATGTGCTTTAAACCTAACCTAATCGGGATGATGACATCAGCTTTTACCGAAGAAGATAAGTATTGTTTTGTGAAAGAATGTGTATGTAGCTCAATCTGTCTTTTTTAAAGAAGTATATATCTTGTCTTTTCCTGCTTTCAGACAATATTTGTCTTAAATTATAGCAACATATAGTGAAAAAATACTGTTCTCTTAGTTTTAATGCATGTTCATTTGTCAAACTTAGAAGAAAAGTTGTTGTGGAAATAACATTTTAGTTAATAGATTGCTAACATGTTATATTATATGCCTTGCACCTTGGGTAATGTGATGTATGGAAAATTACTGAACTATTAGTCCTCACTGGGAGCCAAATGAATAATGATAATTGGTGATTCATCTTATTTTCAAGGATTTTCAACACTGTCTGTGTCTTTGGGGCCACTTTTGCAAATGTTACACTTTACTGTTTCTTGATCCAAAGCGACAGGAGGCTTTTTTTTTAAGTCTAAGATTTAAAAGAGGATTGAAGCTTGCCTGAGCTATGCATCCATAAAGTCAGGCAGGCAGAAACATAACCACTTGTTTGTGTTTCTTTTCAAATGTGACAGCTGGAACAATGGCTGTGTTTTCCCTTCCATGTGAAGTTTCCAAAGCACCCTGGACAGGCGCAGTCATTCTATTATCAAATAAAGAGCTGAGTGCCAGCCTCACATCTCACCTTTACTTTTTTTTTTTTTTTTAAGAACTTAGCTTTTTCAAAATGTTTTTATTAATTTTAGAGAGAGAAGAAAGGAGGAGAGGGAAAGGAAGAGCGAGCGAGCGAGAGAGGGAGAAACATCAATGTGAGAGAAAAACCTTGATCAGTTCCCTCCCAGAGGACTGAATCCACAACCTGGACATGCACCCTGACTAGGGATTGACCCAGTGACCTTTCAGTGCACAGGATGATGCCTAATCAACCAAGCCACACCGGCCAGGGCCCATCTTTACTTTTTACCCTTGGCCTTGATGAACCTCCTTCTGTCATAAAGAGAAAAGTAAAAATTCTCACCATCTCCTATTTCTTTGATGGGTGTCAATAAGCTTTTCTCTTAGTTGGTGATATTGAGAGTGTCCTGAAATCCTTGCTGAATAAACAACAAATGAATGAGGTAGATGAGGGAACATTCATATGGATGGATATCAGAAGAGTCAGAAGCATGTGGTTCTCCTAGTTGTCACACCTACCCTGATGGTGTCACAGTTACCTCCAGAAAATAGTCCCTTGATATCTATCACCTGTACTGTGCTTTCCTGCCTCTTGGGTTTATTACAGTTAAAGCAATTTTATCTTATAGAGACTGGACTACAGGATAAAAGGGGAACTGAATTATGCAATAGAATCATGTGGCAAAACTAGCCAGCTGTTTACCAAACCTCATTCTACTTCCTCCCAAGTCATTTTCTGGACTTGCTTATAATTAGGCGTGGATCCTGAGTTCCAGCGAACGGAATATGGGCAGAAATGTAGTGTACACTCCCCAGGAACAGGCCATAAAACTCCCACTAGCAGTCCTTCACTATTTGGGTGAAGATGATGGTAAAGATGGCTGTTGAGGTTGGATGGTTTCTTGGAAACCATGTGAAGACGGTGTCGTTTTCAAGGCAGAAGTGTCCTCTGCTGATCAAGAACTCCTAATCTGGACTTTTCTTTGAAAGAAGAACCAACTCCTGTTATGCTTGAACCTTTTTGTGTTTTGGGCTTTGTTATTGCATCTATTATTTCTTTAACTAGTGCATGTATAATTTCACCATGTCCGGAAATTATGGAATGAGGTAAAAAGATGATCTATTAAATGGAATCAAGGAACAATGTAAGAAATTTTGTCCTTAGAGAATTTTGAAGTACATAAATCATTTAACGTGTGCATGTCCTTAAAGAGTAGGGAGAGGGGAATGGTACATACGAAGAAGAGGGGGGATTGTTACCTAGTCCTTGTGTACCTAAACCTCAACTCTAACCAGAGTTAGCATGGTGGATTCTTCATTGCTACCAACTGAGGTTTCGAGATTCATAATCAGTGAATGTCCTTAATCAAGCCTTGAGATGACTACAGACCTGACCGTCATCGATAGGAGAGGCATTTCCCTATGGTAGACGTAGATCCCTGCCCCACAGAAACTGTGAGATAATAAGTATTATTGTTTTAAGCCTCTAATTTTGGGGTAATTTGTTACAAAGTAATAGAAAACTACTACAGGTTGGATATGCTAAAGCTGAATATATGTGTATGTATTATATATTACACACACACACACACACACACTCACCCTGTCACCCAGAATTGCTACTCATAACCGTCAAAAATGCATAAATGTGTGTTCACAAAAGACATGAAAAAGACTGTTCACAGCAGTGCTACTTAGCATAGCCCACACTGGAAACTCCCCAAATGTCCTCCACGTTGAATGTCCACCAGACGTAATGAGTAAGTAAATTGGGGTGTATTCCCCAAACGGCAAACTAGACAGCATTGAGAATGATCAGTATACAACTAAACACAACAGTATAGATGCATTTCACAAAGGTGCTGGGTACAAAAGACAACCTAATGTATCACTTCATTCGTATAAAGTATTCTGTTTCTAATGAGTATATTGTGAGTATAATGATACCTTCTGGGGACATTAAAACTGGAAAGTGGACTCAAAATGGGCCTTGTGTTGTAAGCGATACTCTGTTTCTTGAGATGAATGCTGTACGTGGTATGCTATCTTGGTGAAAATTCATCCAGGTTGACACTTTGATATATTTACAGTTCTGTATGAATGTTAAAAACAGTTAAGTTTTTTTGAAAATTTAAAGAATGTGTGTGACTTTGTGATAGAAGTTTACCTTCCTGACATTGAGCATATATCTAAAGCTGTGTGTGTTCTTTTGTTTCTTACTGCTGTGTATTGTTTCAGAAATTTGGAAACCGCTTACATGTCCGCTGAAGTGACTGGTTAAATAAACCATGGGGCATTCATCAAATAGTTGACTATATAGCTATTAGCATGGACATGGGAATCTTTGTTGCTGATGTAGAAAAAGGCTCATTATACGTTTCTCAGTGAGGATAGTAGGTCATAGGCTTACATGCAAGGGGCTGGCAGAACCACAGTGGGTTAGGCAGATTGAAAGACACTTACCAAAATATTAATAAGGATTTATTTGGGTGGTAACATCATGGCTGATTTGTTCCTTTTGGCTTATCTATATTTTAATGTACAAGCGGGTTTGTTTTGATTTTACGTTTTTATATTAATTAGCTATTAATATCTTAGGATCTAAAAGTCATGCATTTTATTCAACACTCACTTACACACATTTATCACATTTAACCATATAGACCTTATACAAAGTCAGAACTCAAGAAATATCCCCTTACTGCCTGACTGAATTTTTAAAAAGTCACAAGAGATAATCTCTCATCCTACGCCGTGTATTTTAATATATGTCTTAGAGAAGGGCATTTCTGTGCTCTACCTGGTTGTATAGAGACCACAACTGAAGGTGCTGTGTATTTGTGTTTTGCCTTTTGTGGGGGACAGTTACGTTTTTGAGCCTGGTTTAGACATTTTGATGGATTCTCAGCCTTTCAGCTAAGATCAGGTGAAGACATTTTGGACATTAATTTAAATGAGGGAAAGATGCAATTGAGAAGGAACAATAAAGGTAATGCCTCCAGTTGGTTAATAGTCTGTGGACATTTTTTCCCCCGGCCTATTGAACAATATGTTAATTTCACTAGACATTTTGTGTGATGTGTAGGCTCCTTGTCTGATTGTGTGAAGGGCACATAAATCCTGGCTCATTCACGGCGAGGGAACAGCCTGCCAGGGCCTTCACAACCCAGGCAGGTGGCTGGTGACAGGATGCCTGGTGATCTGAAGCCGAGAATTGCAATTGGTTGCTGATTCTGCATGCAAGCCTCAAATTCTGGATTTGTATTTCCTGTCTGAGAATGACTGTGCAAAAATAAAGAGTACTGGAAAAATCCATAATAGTTTTGAGCAGTTTCTTTGGCCTTCTGCATGGTTTGTGCATGCCCTAAACTAAACATCAGCAGCTCTTATTTTTTTTGTGAAGCAATGTCGACAACTATCCACTTAAATGTAAAACCCCAACTTGGCTCTCTCAGTGGAAACAAAACTGTTCACAAATACCAAAATGTAAATAGCGATGAGGGAGGGTGCAGAGGAAGAAGGGAGCGGTAAGAGAGGATTGAAACAAATGTTTTCAAGATATAAGAACCAGTATTTTGCCTATCACAAAAGTAGCAATTATTTTTATATTTTAGCAAATTAATTTATGTAATATAAGAGGAATTAATAGTTGTTTTGGTAAAGAAGCTAGATACATTGAAAGACAAAATATCGAAATGGAAAGATAGTGAATCATTACTATCTATTTTATAGATTGTCCAGGCTTTTACTTTTCTCTTCTCCCTTCTCCTGGTCTTTTGGACATTTTCTACATGAGACTATAGCCAAAATTAAAGAAAGAAGAAAAAAGAAGATTGAAGTTTAAATGGGTGTGATTTATCTGCTTGCTGGAATCTGTTTTAGAAAGTGAAGTGAGGGATACCTCCAAAGCAGTTGGCTTTATTGAGGTATTATCTCAGGTAAGCTGATGATTTGCAGCCATAAAGGTAAATAATAGCTACAGATAGTTTCCTGACAAATTGATTGAAAATAAATTTCTGTGTGCATAGATACTGTGGCGACTGATTTCAATCCAGGGCAAAACGGGACGGTTGAATTATAGCACTTGGGAATTACAGGGTTTGTGTGGTTTTTAAACAGTCCCTGGCTTAAATGATCACTGCTTCAGCTTCCTGTAACTGTTGGAGTAAAATGTTTACTGCAGCAGGCCACCGTGAAAACTATTTACAGTCTTAACATATGCACCCGTTTCACATTGTGACAGGAGAAAGAATACATGAAGATATATTCTTCACCCATGCCGCCTTTCATCAGAAGGCAAAATAAAGAGGTGAAAAATTTCTCATATAGTGTAAGTAGATGGTTTGATGTTTTTACTTAAGTAAAAATGATAGGCACCCAATTTTACTAATATAATTTAAATGGATATCTGGCAATTACCGTACGTACATCTGCCCCTCTGAAATAAGCATGTGCATCCTATCAAGGCAAACGTGGATCATCATAGGTAATGAATTCTCTGTATCCAGTCATATTATCTTCGTTTCATGCATTGTCATAGCAACCATTGACCTCACATGGCCTGACTCAGCTACTCAGCAACCAAAAAGAAAAGAAATGTCCTGTTTCCTGTAATCTGCTGTTAGAGGTGCTATCTTTCGATTGTGCAGTAATAAGAGGTGATGCTTCAACCTACTGGGTTTTCTTTTGTGATTGCAACAAAATCAATAATTATCTCCTAGATGCTAGGGAGTTGTCATTTTGGAGTTTGGGTGGTAATTTCTATAGGTGAAGAGACTGTTTTAAGGATGTTGGAGTTTCTTGGAAAAAATAGAATCAAGATACCTTTTATTTGCTCAAACATTTTTTGTGTGTAACTTTGATATGAGAAAAGACAATAGGAGGTTTTTGAACAGAGAACTATTGTAGGCACACAGAAAACTCAATTCTATTTTCCCGTATCCTCTTGTTTTACAAAATGTCACAATCCTTTATTATATCAGTAGTTCTTTTCTATGTGAAATAAATTTATTTAAAATGTTTGCCATAAAAGGGGGAAAAGAATACCTATTTCAAACTGAGTGTTGAGTATCTAGTATTGCTAGTCTTCAAAATAACATAGTAATGAGATAGTAAAGAATTTCTATTTATAGATTTCTATACTCTTATAAGTGGACTGTTTTGAAAAGATACAAATTAAGCTGAATAAAATCACAAATAAGACTTTGTTTTTATGGTGTTGGGCAGACTAGACTGAAAAACAACAATAAAAACAGGAACAAATAAACCTTTAAATAATTAACTTAAAAATGTTAGTTCTAATTTCAGCCATTCAGTTTCTTATTCCTGAATAAAATTGGTTAGATGTCTGGTTTTTCAAGTGATTTTTCACTCAGTAGACTCCACAGTCTTTATAAACGGCTTTAATCTCTGCAGGGAATATCAGCAGGGCCAGAGGGCAGTCCCTACATGGGAAGACACATGGAAAAAAACACACATCATTTTTGCTTAAGTTTTTATTTCACTATTATAGCTTTATTTATTGCTTTATCTAAAAAAAAATGCTTGTAAGTATGAAGACATGTCCAGTAAGGAATGCAGTTATGAATATAAACAGAAGCCTGATTCAATGCATTCAGTGTGGTGTGTGCACTGCCAATGCCTGATCTTTGGCCTGCTGCTGTCTTTTCATACATATGCGGAGGCACCCTTACCTCTAAGTCCAGTTTGGCCTAACAATTGAACAAAGTGGGAACCCCTGACAACCCCTTCTGGGAATTTCCTGCTATACCATTTTATTTTATTTAGTGAAAAATAGCTGGGGAGGAAAATTAAACACCCTAGCGATCTGAAATGTGGTTAACTCCTCCCCACCATCGTCTCAATTATATTTTCAGTCTTCCAGTCATTTACCTCATTCAGATGATTTGGCTTATCCTTTAGAGATTTTAAAGACAATGATTAAGTCACTTGCTGTCATCTGTCTCAGTTCTGTCATCTGTGAGTTCTATGTTTCAAGAATATTGAATCACATTAGTATAACATCAAATGCTTGGAGCTTCTTGGAAAAACGACCCTACATTAATACAGTGGGATGCTATTTCCTTTGTAAAGGTGACCCGGTCCCTATGGGCCTTAGTTTCTCTCCTAAATATTTGAAATATTGGAAGTCACAGTATTGATCTTGGCTTAAAGCCTGGCCCTGAATTTATCACACTGCTTTTGAAGCAGCTTAGTCTGTGAGCAGTGCCAAAGTAAACCCAAAATTAAATATCCTTTGATGTCCCTTCATTGTCTCAAAGGGTGGATGCTCATCATTTCCCCACTCTTCTGCATCTTTGGACATCCTGCGAATGGGAAAATTCCAACAGGTGATTGCTGTATCCTTCATATCACCTTTTAAAGATGAAATGTCTTTAAACTTGTGTTATTTATTTGGCTTCACATTTTATTGTATCTAGACCACCAGCAGACTTTGTTGCCTTTATGAGAGTATGAGGTTAAACAGTTTTGGGTCTCAGCCCCAATATTGGACTCACTCTCCCCCTTTCTCCTCTAGTTCTCATATTTACCAATAAAGTCTCCTTTATCATAATTCTCTCCCCACCTTCTTGATGTTAGGAATTGTTTTAAGGATAAATGCCTTTTAAACAATGGTTCGGGGATGGTCCAGAGGCATTTGGAAGAGAATACATCTTTGCCTGGGGCTCCACTGAAGTTCTGAGGTAGCCAGGGCCACATGGTACTTTATTTCCAAAGAGGGTATAGTATCTGTCTTCTGGATGTTTGCAGAGGGAGAGCACTTGCTCAGTGGCTCACAGCAGTGGAGAGGAGGGAGGTACTTGCAACACCTGAGTCAAGACAGAACAGTCCTTCAAACTCCAGCAACCCTTTAGTGTTCTGAGAGCGCATCAGGATGAAGAGGTGAAATTGTATTTTAGAAGATTTCTGTATTACTAATATTTATCTTCCTTTCCCTGCTGCTGAGCAAAAATGAGCACTGTGTAGGCCTTTATTAACTCGTGATCTGTTTGTTCCTTACCTGTAATGGCAAGTAGATGCATGCTTATGTGTGTGCATATGCATATGTGTGCTTGTCTTTTGTTAGAAAGAAATGAAATGGTAAAAACACAGGCTTTAGAATGAACCAGTTATAGATTCCAACCTTAACCACACAACACATTGTCTTCACTTATGAAATGGGAAAAAGGGTATATATTTTATATGATTATTATGATATTAGATATACTAGCATGCTTTAAATACCTGGAATAGGACACAATATAGTAAATGGTTGATAAGTGTTCATTTCTTCCCTAACCTCCCCCCCCCCCCCCCATACCTGGGAAAGGTTTCTTTGTGGTAATGTGATCTATGCTTACCGCATTAGTTTGCCATTGCAGCTTTACAAAGTACTTTAAACTCATTAAATAATTACCATTTAAAAAAATTTCTCATGAAGATCGAGCTAGGTCATCCTGCTAATCTAGGCCAGGCTCTGCTAATCTCACTTGGGCATGATCATACAGTCAGTGATGAGTCAGCTGGGGAGATTAAGTTTAGAATGACTTTGTATTTGATGTCTGGGCTTTGCTTCATGTCTCTCTCCTATCCCTTCAGCAATCTAGTCTGAAGGCAGGGATTCAAGAGCAAGCAAGCCCAGCTATGGAAGTAGGCAAGAAAAATGAGCTTGACTTTTTCAGACTTGTATCACATTTGCTAATATCTCTTGGTCAAAGAAAGTTACGTTGTTGAGCCTAGAATCAGAGTTTGGAGGGACTATAATGTTATAGAACAAAGGGCATGAATAATCAGGACCATTAGTATGATCCACCTACCACCCCTACAAAGCCTTTCTTGAAGACTCTTTTTTAATCAGTCATGGTTTGATCAGAGAAGCAAAACTGCTACAACTCATCAACTGATACAAAATAAGGGATCTATGTTAGGAGTTCAACTTTACATAATGGTGGAACCTACTGAAGCAGGCTGTAGGCATTTCAGCCTCGTGTTCATTCAACCAGACTGGCACTCAGGAGGAAAAAACAGGATTGGAAGAAATCAATAACTAGAGCTCATGAGTATAAACTGAGACTCACACCTGTCTCTTACTACCTCTCACCTTGGTATGGTGGGTCACAATGTTCTCACCTACTGCGGGGACAAAGCAACTTGTACAATTATATAAAAATCAAAAAAATATTTAAAAATATTTCATGTTTATCATCATTCTTTAAATTTTTTATTGTTTGCTCTAATATGACATGTTAATAGAGTAGTAATTGTATATAATTTATAAATAAATATAAACATATGAGCTGTGTGAGTAGAGTTGATTAGAGCTCGGTATAAGGAAGGACTAATAGTGGAAAGCCAGGCATGTTATTACCTACCATGTTATCAAAATAGTCACATGAGAAGTTGAATATAGTATCATGTATTCAAACAATTTCTCTCTGCAGTGCCCAAAAGGTGCATATTCAGAAATATCCCAATATTTTTATTATATAATACACCATTAATATCCCAATATTTTTATTATATAATACACCATTGGCTTATACATCTTATACGATGATACTAAAGTGGATAAAGAAACATCCTCTTAGTAAGCTAAAAGTCAAACTATATTTTCATTTCTTTTTTAGAAAACTTGCACACATTCTTTTATCAGAGTAGCCAAGTGCACACAACATGCTAAATAACTTCTAAATGAATTGTACACTTATAGCACTTCACTGAATAATAAATAAAAGCAATTTTGCTGTTTGAAACAGAGAATTGGATTGTGATCATTATAATATATTTCTTAATAAGAGTATCTATTTAACATATTTCTTTAAAAGTGTGGAATGTTAACAAGAAAAATCTAATAAACTACTACTGGAATTTTTCTAATGAATTAACATTATGGACTTTTAACAAATGTCCCAATTAAGTAGAATTTCTAATGGGAATACAGCCTAAATTAAAATTAAGGAAAAATTTTCAGTATGCTCACTAATCCTCTAGAGGAAATTTGGAGGTTTCCTGCAACCATACTTTTACAAAAACCTCAGTGCTTCTTGGTCTATCTGAACCAAATTTGTTGTTTTCTTATTGATTACTCTCTACTGGTGATTTTTCTCTTGAGTACAGTGGCAAAACTCATAGAGATGATAAAGATGTAAAAGAGACAGATCCTGGAGAGGTAATGACTATAAAATGAAATGTTTATTATCCTCTAAACTTGATATAACCTTTTTTCGAACGACTCTTGCATAATACCCACCATGGAATATGTAGATGGAATATGTAGATATAAAAACTGGGATTTTTACCTTTTACAGAATAAATTACTATGGTTGAAAGCTTATTAATATGGATATAGAAAAATATGCAATTATATCAACTTTGTTTGGCTTTACTCGGAGATAAATCAGCAAGCAACCACTAGAGTGTAACAGGATGATGGGGAATTAGGGAACTATATTATTTGAGGCATGGTTAATGGAGGAAATGGGGCTGTTTACCTTCGAGAACAAGGGATTATGGGGATCTTCAAAATTTTGAAAATTGCCATGTAGGAAAAGGAAGAGTCTTTGTTTTTCCAGTTGGCAAAAACTAATTGATATAAATTATAGAAAGACAGGATTTAAAACAGTATAGGTAAAAGCTTTCTCACGATTAGCACATAGATGTTTTATTGTTTCATGTTTTTTGGTTTGTGTGTTTTTCATGCAAGGGGCTGCCACATGAATAGAGCAATATTGTCCTTGAAAGTTTAGTATTTAAACAGAAAGAGAATAATCATCTGCCTGGGTTCAGATAGGACTTAGATATTCCTATCTACTAAATTTGGTAACTTCTAAATCCTTTTCTAAAGTCTTAGAGTCTATTCTTTTCTACATATACACATATTCGTAAGATTTTAGTGGGGGCGGGCGGGAACCTCTCTGCAAGAACCGTTTGTCAGTTGGAGCAGTTCTAACGTACATTCCTTTTCCAGATTTTAGCCAAGTAATATCCTCACTTCTATGTATGTCAGTAGGATAGAATATCTTTATTTTAGTTAACCTATTTGGGTGCAAAGAACAGAGGGTCATTTGAGTCACCTCAAGAAATGGGAATTTGTGAGAAAGAAATCCTTTCCATGTAGCAAGCCCTCATATAAACCTAGATGTTGCTTCTTAATCTCAAGGAGATGAAATACTCAGAAACTATCAGGTAAAAATTGTCCTTGTAGTTGAGGTACCTGGTTGACTTTTCAGTCCCAGAACCTTTCTGATCTTTAGTCTGTGCTCTCACTATGAGGCCTTGGCTAAATTCTAACTCAGGTTTTCTCTATTCTCTTTGGGTGTAGCCACCACTCCTTTACATTACTTGTCTTGAATTCAGAATCATTCAAACACCAGATCTGATTGACCAAATTAGTCATCAGTACTAGCCTGAGTTTTTCCACCAGACCACTTTGTAGAAAATTGGCCAACTTGTGGTTTAGATAAACTGCCCTTGGATCAAAAGCCAACCTAGAGCAATCAGGGCTGGCCATCTGTCTCTTCTAGTTCCAGCTCACCTACTGATTGAGATGCATCTTTTTCTGTTTGTTTGTATATTTGTTTGTTTTTGCTTTAATCCCTTCACTTTTTTCACCCAGCTCCCCACCCCCTCCCCACACACAGCTGCAGTCTGTTTTCTGTATCTATGAGTCTGTTTCCATTTTGTTTGTTAGTTTATTTTGCTCATTAGGTTCCACATATAAGTGAAATCATCTGGTGTTTGTCTTTCTCTGACTGGCTTATTTCACTTAGCATAATATTCTCGGGTCCATCCATGCTGTCCCAAGGGTAAGAGTTCTTTTTTACAGCCCAGTAGTAGTCCATTATGTACCACCACTTTTTAATGCATTTATCTACCAATGGGCACTTGGGCTGCTTCCAAATCTTGGCTATTGTAAATAATGCTACAATGAACATAGGGGTACATATATTCTTTCAAATTAGTGTTTCAGGGTTCTTCAGATACATTCCCAGAAGTGGAATCCCTGGATCATAAAGCAGTTCCAATTTAAATTTTTTGAGGTAACTCCATACTGCTTTCCACAGTGGCTGCACCAACCTGCATTTCCACCAAGGGTGCCCGAGACTGTGCTTTTCTCTGCATCCTTGCTGACACTTGTTTGTTGATTTGATGATAGCCATTCTGAGAAGCATGAGGTGATATCTCATTGTGGTTTTAATTTGCGTTTATCTGATGACTAGTGGTGTTGAGCATTTTTTTATATGTCTATTGGCCATCTGTATGTCCTCTTTGAAGAAATGTGTATTCAGGTCCTTTGTCCATTTTTTAATTGGATTGTTTTTTATTTTGGTGTTGAGTTTTATAAATTCTTTATAAATTTTAGATATTAACCTTTTATCAGATGAATCATTGGCAAATATGTTCTCCCATTTAATGGGCTGTCTTTTCATTTTGTTGATGGTTTCCTTTGCTGTGCAAAAATAGATGCATCTCTTAAAGAGAAGCTCTGGAAATGGCAAGTATGCTGGGGTTAGGGCTGCCGATTGTAATCTGTGCTCCATATTAAAGTATTTGTTTTATGTCTTATCTTTCTGTTGGATATTATGCTCAAATTAGAATAAGGGGTAAGAGGGATAATTTGTGATTATTTCCTCTTGACATTTAACAAGTTATTTTGCAGGTATCATGCACATACTATATATAGGTTAAGAATCAATATATGTCTTTAAATTATTAACCGTACAGGGTTTAATAAATTTAAGTAAACATTATTATGAATGCCTACTTTGTGTATGGCACTGTGATGGATATTCTAATTGAAGTTTATAAATTCTTATGTTTTTTATTCAAATGCAGATTTAATTTATATAAACTGAATATTAGCTATTGGGGCTGTTATACCTTATTGTTGTTATATTTTCTTTCTAATCCAGAAAGGATTTAATATGGCTTATAAAATTTCATGAAATATAACAAGATAGCATACATTCAAAGTGAAGCCACAGAAGAAAATATAGATTAGTACAAAGTGGAAACAGGATTGAAAAGAAAACGAGAGGAAGGTGCAAAATGTAGAACCATTATATGCTTCTAAATATTCTAGAAAAATTATGCCAATTGTACTACTCTCAATGCAGTGTGATTTAAACAAAACAATTACCAGTATAGAGTAAAACTATCCTCAGAATTTATAGCAGAGTTCTCAAAACAAGATCACATAACGATGTTCTCAACAACATCTTTACAATAGCTGTAATGAGTTTCACATCTCTGTCTCGTTCACTCTAGGCAGTCTTTACATACATTGTCTTTACAGTGGCACTTTGAGTATTCATTTCACAAATATTTGTTCAACATGTATTGTGTTTACAATACTGTTCTAGATTTCAAGAATTTACAGTGCTAGTTAAATAAGATAGACATGATCCTTGCTCATTAGAAATTAGATTCTGGTGGAATGAAACAGTAAACAAATAAGTAAATAAGCTCATATCAGGCTATAGTAAGTTCTATGAAGAAAAAACTACAAAGCAACGTATTAGGTAATTGCTTGGGTGGGGGGGTCTAAAGTTGATTGTGTAAGGTTGTGTAGAGTTGACCGGTGTAAGGCAATATCTCATTTTGGTTTTAATTTGCATCTCTCTGATGATTAGTGACACTGAGCATTTTTTCATGTGTTTATTGGTCATCTATATGTCCTCTTTTGAAAAGTGTCTGTTTGGGTCCTCTGCCCATTTTTTAAAACCCATTGCTTTCCAGAGAGAGTGGAAGGGAGAGCAGAGAGAGAGAGAGAAACATCGATGTGAGGGAGGCACATCAATTGGTTGCCTCCCACACTCACCCTGACGGGACTGGGATGAAGCCAGCAACCGAGGTACATGCCCTTGGCCAGAATCGAAGCTTCAGTATGTGGACCAACACTCTAACCACTGAGCCAAATAGGCAAGGGCTGTTTTTATATTTTTTAATAACTGTCTCCAGAGACCCAAAACTTTATGTTCACTGCTCTTACCTCAGTCCCTTGCACTACCTACTTTTACATACAGACTCAAACCCAGTGATACAACAAATACCATCCAGACCAGCCTGCCATCCATGTGCTGAGTCATGCCTGACCTAAGTTCTTATTCACACTGTAGACCTGACATCAGTACTTGTCTTAAGAATTTTCCCACCAACTTTCACTTGGACTTTCTTCTCAGTTCCCAGTAGATATCATGCCCAATTCAGCCTGCTCCAAGGATCCGGCCCCAGCACAGGACTTACACACACACATACACACACACAGGCACACACAGAGTTACACTGTTATTTTTTTTTATCTCAGCTTCTTATGTTAAATGACATATTCCTTGAGAGCAGAGGTCATGTATATTTATTATAACACCCTGTAGATCACATATATGTGATAATGTCTGATCACTAACAAGTGGAACACCAGACAGTCTTACTGAATGCTTTTGCATACATCCTATCACTTAATCCTCACAACAATTCTGGGAGAAGCACTGGGTGTGTGTTAGCAGCACTCCTTGGAGAATGACTGTGGACTTACCACATATAATTCAAAACTGACTAGCAATACCAACCCCACCATCATTAATGGAGTGTCCATAGCCTTTCAAATACCCTGTTGAGTATTTTTGCAGACTGTTTCCACTGTTTCATGTTCATATCAAGTAAGGAATTCTCATCTTCATTTTGTATATGAAAAAACAGATACTGACAGCTTAAGGAAAGGATGCCTGGCTTTGCCAACAGTACAGGCAGAACCAGGATCCAAACCCAGTCCTTCTGACTCCAAAGCCAGGGCTCTTTTCCCCACACAGTGCTGGCAATGGGCACTTTCTCTTTTGACCATCATTAGATCATTAAGTGTCTAATCATTATATCCACCTCTCGCATATTTCCTATTCACGTGTAAATGAGTAATTATTAGCTTGGACTTAGTCTGAACTGTGTTTTGTGTATGGCAACCTCCTACCTGGGATGTCCTTTCTTCTGTCCGTTGTCCATCCAAGGCACTCAGCTGTCACCTAGCTCATGACCTGAAACCTTTCCTGACTATTCCACAGGGCAATGATTTCTTTCCTTTCAGACTGCGATAGTTGCCATTACTGTCTCTTACATTAAGATTCTTGATCACACACCTCACTGTATCACTGAATTGTTTTAATATAAATATATCATATGTAGCCAGAGAGACTTATAAATTCCGGGACAGTGAGTATTGTATGCCTTACTTTTTTTGTATGTTCTCGATTATGACAATTAATGGGTCTTCTTTGGAAAATTTTTCATTAAACTCAAAGGTTTAGACAAAAAGTATAGTCAGAGCAATTTCAGCTACTGATGGAAATGGGCTTATCCTGAAGATTGGGTTGAGGTTGGACAGGAAAAACATGCACATTTAGAAGCTTGTCTGTTTAGTTTGATCCTAGATGTGACATGATCCTAGATGATTTGAATATGAGTAAGAGTCAGGCATTTGTTAGGGGACATCTAGGAAAGCATAAGACCCTTTAAGTGTTTAAAACAAAAGGAATTTAATACAGGGACCTAGTTCTATAGGTGACATTGCACAAAGAAATGAAAAAGAAGCAGTGAAGCAACCAGAAATTAGCCTCAGTAGGAAAGGTAGCCAGAGCCCAGAGGTCAGTGTCAGGTATAAGAACTGGAATTGTAACCAGTCTTTCTGGTGGGAAATGAGCCAGAGCCATGGACAAGAGACTCTCACTGACAGAGATGCTGCCCGAGGCAGAGACGGGGAGAGACATACATGCACACAGAAGGCTTTTTCCTTCTGTTCTCCATTCAGTGCCTTCCAGTGGGGGAACCCAGCCAGCAGCAATTATGCTGGGCCCAGGAAACACAGTCTGAAGGGGTCAGCACCTCTGTGAAGTGGAAGAGAACAGGGGCAGAAGGAGAATGGGTTTCAGAGCAAATGAGCCACAGAGCAGCCCATGTGGTGCGACCCAAATGCCTATGGATTAAGTTAAAGGGAGCACTTGGGAAACTAAACTTGCTCACGTCAAAAGGGTACTAGCTGAGGAGGCTGTCAGAAAGTTCCTTTATAACATATCTCATGATATTCAAAGCTAAGTTTTATATTTTATATGTGTTGAAGGGAACTGTTGTCCTAGAAGTAGTAATTGTGTCCATGATACTGTAGAGAACAAAGCATTCGTGTGATTTAATGTCAGAGAACAGGCTGCTGGCATGATTTCTTGGTGTAACAGTGATGATTTCATTTTGCTCTAGTTATTTCAGTGAAATCCCTTTCCTGACTGGCATTTGGAAAATCTCCTTTGACATAAATGGATACCATGCTTTTGTAGCAAACTCCGACTTTGTATTTGCTGTGTGAAAGAACAAAGCAGGTTGGACATGCTCAAACTTATACATGGAAAACACCAGGGCTGCCATCTAACCCAGAGCTTCCCTTTGTCCAGGAGGGAGCTGAAGGAGGTGACCATTAGGGAGGTGGAATGACTTGCCTAGAGTCCCTATAAAACTTTGTGAAGCCTTATAGGACAGTGGCATAGGCACATTCCAAATCCTAGGCTGGGCCATTGAATTTGTGATGATGGGAATGCTCCCTAACTTTTTGAATTTCAATTTCCTCATTTATGTGAGAATAATAATGCTATCTATGTCAAAGGAGTTCTCACAAAAATTAATTGAGATAATCTATAGCAGGGATCAGCAAACACTTTCTGTAAAGGGCCAGATGGTAAATATTTTAGGCTTCATGGACCATATGGTTTCTGTTGCAGCTACTATATCTCTGCCATTGTAAAGGAAAAGTAGCTACAGACAATATGTAAGTGAGTGAGTATGGCTGGGTGCCAATAAAACTTTATTTACAAAAAAGGGTGGCCATTCCATGGACCATAGTTTCCTGTCCCCTGATCAATATAATTTGAAATACTTATTGACACAGAATAAGGATTTAAACATTTTACCTAGAATTATTGCTGTTAAAGTTATTATCAAGCCTATGAATAAAAAAAAAAATTCATAAATTTAGTTTTTTAAAAAATCTGCAAAGTAATTTCCCTCATGTCTGCACTGTCCCTCTCTTGGATGCTGTGAAGCACTCTCAGGAGGGTGGATAAGCCTCCTGCTGGGAATGAGATGCCTTATAACAGATTTGAAGGCTCCACAAATCCCTAAGAGCAGGTCTCCACACTTCAGCTCCTACTCCAGATCAGAGGTGCTGAATGTGTAAAATGAAGCTGTTGTTTGCTCCCCTCATTCTAGCAGTACCATAAGGTGGTGCAGCCGGTGCAGAAAGCTGCCAACCCAGATCTGTCAGTGCGAAGCCGGGGCAGCGGAGGGGAAGCGTGTGCGCAGCACCGCCGCAGAGCTCCCGCTCTCCTGGGGCCCGGATGCAGGGCAGGCTGGAAGGCGGGGGTGGCGGCGAATGGGAGGCGGTGTCGGAATGACCCTTCAGGAAAAATCCAATGAATTTTCTATAGTGTCTAGCTCATGATGCAGCATTTCTGATGTACAATTATTACAGTAAAAAGTTAATAACATATATAAGGGAGTAATGAGAGTCTGACCCTAGCAAGAATAGCTTAGGTTATGGGGATCCTTTAAAAGCTCTACAGCAAGCAGCAAACCCATTCTCAGTGGGTGCTCTGAATGTGTGACCCCTCCTTGGTCCTGTAGATTGACTTTTCCTGTGTGTTATTGGGATAATTATAATTACTGATGAGACCCCCACACCAGCACTACGTAAACCTGTGACACTCAATCTGCTGCCACATTTCAACCAAGGAACAGTTAAAAAATATGAGGAAACTCTCACTGCAATTTAGCACCTTAAAGCTTTATGAGATAGTTAATGGACATCAAGTCATACAATAATATATTTTTGAGGAGAAAACGTTAATTTTATTAACACAGCTTAAAAATTCTCAGAGCGATGTGGGAAGGCTCTGCTTACTATACAGTTTTAGAAAAGAAAGCATTGTTTATGTTTGTCAACTGATGGTCATTGGCACCAATTCAGCAGCAACAGGAATCCTCAGTTTGGAGAGTAGTGAAGAAGGAAACTTTATTCAGTGCAAAACAGCTCAGCTTTGGTACAGCCTGGCTGTGAAAACAGCACAGTTGTGAGGCAGCCCTGAGGCCAGTCCCCTCTCTGGCTACACAGCTCTGCTCTGCTCGGTGCCAGTCTGCTTTGCACTGTACTGGTCAGCCCCACTGTGCTCTGGTCTGCTGGGTTCTGTGCCAGCCTGCTCTGGCCTGCGCTGGTCTGCTGTGCTCTGCTCGGTGCCAGTCTGCTTTGCACTGTACTGGTCAGCCCCACTGTGCTCTGGTCTGCTGGGTTCTGTGCCAGCCTGCTCTGGCCTGCGCTGGTCTGCTGTGCTCTGCTCGGTGCCAGTCTGCTTTGCACTGTACTGGTCAGCCCCACTGTGCTCTGGTCTGCTGGGTTCTGTGCCAGTCTGCTCTGGCCTGCGCTGGTCTGCTGTGCTCTGCTCGGTGCCAGTCTGCTTTGCACTGTACTGGTCAGCCCCACTGTGCTCTGGTCTGCTGGGTTCTGTGCCAGCCTGCTCTGGCCTGCGCTGGTCTGCTGTGCTCTGCTCGGTGCCAGTCTGCTTTGCACTGTACTGGTCAGCCCCACTGTGCTCTGGTCTGCTGGGTTCTGTGCCAGCCTGCTCTGGCCTGCGCTGGTCTGCTCTGCTCTGCTGCGGCAAGACGGCTTCACTGTCTCAGCTCAGCCAGGGAAACACAGCCCTTAGCCTTTGGTGGAAAAGCCCATCCCAGAGCCAGACCGGGGCTGGCTTATAAAGATGGAAGTCTGGCCCCTGGCCCATGAATGGTCTGTCTCCATGCGAATGAGGACTCCGGATGCTCACAGTTTGGTTGGCGCTGTCCTGATTGGTCAGAATAGAGTTCCTCTGGTTAGTCAGTGCTGCGCAGTTCAGTGAGAGGGGAGGGCTTCAGTCCGACTGGCTGAAATGTGATTCCTGGAGCTCCTTTATAAAGGCTGACTCAGGTGGCAGAAACAGAGCAGGCCGGCAGCTCCGTGCAGGCTTCTCCATGAAGTACAGTTTGCATGAGAGGCCCCTGTGTAGAAATGGCTGCAGGCCCTGTTTTTTAAAAATTGAGCCCATTTGGCCACCAGGAGCCCTTCTTAGTAGGTGTCTTATTCTCAGGGTTCACATATTTAATGACCCATCTTTTATAAAGCCTAGGCTCTTCTCATTCAGAAATGTGCTACCAAGAAAAGGAAGCTTTTATGTTGTGGTATTTATATCATATCATATTTAATTTTGACATACTCAATAAAGTTTATAAAAATGCATTTATAATCTTTTTCTTGTAGTATATTGCTGTGATCTGTTTTAGTATTTCTGTATTATGAAATGGGTTTCTAGAACTAATGCTCAATTTATAGCCTGGAGCCTGTAGTAGAAGGGTTGGCAAACTTTGTAAAGGGCCAGATAGTAAATCTTTTAGGTGATGCAAGCCATCTGGTCTCTATCACAATGACAACTCTACCATTGAGGAAGAAAGCAGCCATAAACGATATATAAAAGAGTGGACATGCACTGCATTCCAATAAAACTTTATTTACAACAACAAGCTTTGGGCTGCAATCTGCCCGTGGGCTGTAGTTTGCTCATCCATGCCATATGGCAGTTAAGAGTTTATTACCATAAGACTCAAATAATATCTGTTCTCTAGGAGCCAGCTAGTCACGTGGAAAATAACTGCATTGAATGTAGTCATTTCTAGAAGGAAGACAGAACTTACTGATTGGTCAAGAGGGATACTGCACATAGTTATTCCCATGATAAATTATAGAAAAATAGAGGTGATTCTTAGAATTAGAAATGTTGGGACTTAATGTGAATTAGAATCACAAATTATAGAGCTTTGGGATCTGAATTGCGTTGCAGTGTGAGATTTTTCTGTTCTTTTCACATTATTTTACTTTTAGCCTTCCTTTTGTAATATGTTTCAGCGGTGTGCCCACTCTCCCCACTCCCAATCAGACTTGGGCATGGTAGTAACACTGAGGTTGGCCAGTCCCACGCACTGTCACATAACTTGTTCAGAGAGGAGTTGGGGCATCCTGCATGACTCCACTGAGCGAGGACTCTTGGAAGCTTATGCCTGGTTTCCTGCAAGCTTTTCTCCAGTGCGTCTTTACCCTTTGCTGATGTTACTGTAATAAACTTAGCTATGAGTATGATTATATGCTGAGTCATATGAGTCCTTCTAGGAAGTCACTGATTTTATGTGGTATATATTAGGCTCTCAGATAAATATTTATTGATTAAATGAATTATGACCACCCTTTGGGTAATTGGTAAGTTTTTCCATACTAACCTCTTGCTTCCTAGAAGGTCACCTCAGGGTAACTGAAGGCAGTCCTGTGCATTTCGATAAACACAGTAGCAAAGTCTCCCAGAACCCAAACAGTTTGGGTGCATTTAAAATAAATATTGCAAACTCATTTTGACTTTTCTTTTCTGGTATGGTAGTCATTCTTTCCAGTCTTCAGGCTTATGTGTCCACAGAGTTTTCACTTCACAACTACCAGCCTTCTTTTAGGATGATGCCTATGACCCATGTCAGTTCAAATAAATGAGTGTTTCTATTTCCACTTTCTCATTCACTCACGTGTTTATTCAGTACAGGCAGTGAGCCTGGCGAGGTGCCACGTGTTGTGCTAGATACTGAAGATGCAAAAGCAAATACTCATACCCTTTAGTAGGCTAGGCAGGAGACATTTAAATAGTCTTTACATGCTGCTATAGCAAATTTAGTTACAAGTAGCTCAGTCATAAGACTGAGCAGTCAACTCTGGAAGAGTCTTTCCAGTTAAGTTTAAAGAATGACTTAAGCCCAATAATTCAACAGCAAAGGGAAAAACATTTTAAAGGGAATAGCATGTACAAAGGCCCAGAGGCTTGAGCAAGTGTGACACATTCAAGGAAGAACTAGTGGCTGCCCTGAGAGGACCTATTAAGAAGGAGCAGAAACATGAAGGTCAAACAACCAATAAAGATTCTGTATTTACCAGGCTGAGAAACTGAAAATGATCCTAGAGGCAAAGGGAAGTCACTGAATTATTTCAAGGAGGGCAAATATGTGATCTTATCTGTAGTTCAAAGAGATCACTCCGTGAGGCAAGATGATCAGCAAAAATTGCAATAATCCAGAAGAAAGATTATGTAAAACCTGAACTAAGGCAGCAGCCATAAGGGACAAAATATGAAAATTATTTTGAAGTAGACCCCAGCTTAACTGGTTGGATGTAATGTAAGAGAGAAGGAACAACCACTGGTGATTCACAAATGTTGGTCACAAGGTATATTTTTCAAGGAGAAGTTGGTTGGAAGGAAGGTGACAGGCCCGCTTTTGCTCTGTTGAGTTTGGGGTGTCATCAAGCAACCAGGTGAGACTCTCCCTTAGGTCCTGGGCAGTGACTCATTTGGCAGTGGCAGTGCGTCACACAGAGTGCTGGATGTTTTTTATTTGCCTTCTTAGTTAATTCTCCTAAGAACTGTATAAGGTGGGGACTGTTATATTCACTTTTCAATTAAGATCATTGAGTCTCAGGGAAATTTAAGTAACCAATATTGCAGAGGGAGTAGGTGGAAGTCCCAGGATTTTCATCCATATCTCCGTGACGTCATTGTGTTGTGTTCATTTTCTCATGCTGAGTGAAAAGGTTTTGGTGGGAATGAAAAGTTTTTGTGTTAGTATGTGGGCTCACCCACCTGGTTGGACATATATTCAATATCATTGTATTTTTGCTCCAGAAAGCATTAAGTAGCTATAGGCCTTTTCCCCCTTTATTGTTCATGGCATTGCTTATTGACCACACATAGCATCCTGTGTAATGTAAATGTGCTTAAGGCAGGAGTAGTTTAAATGGAAGAGAAAGAGCAGAAATAAAAAAGAAAATAGAGAATTATATGAATGTAAGATTTATTTCACTTTTTTTTTTTTTTTTGCAGTATTACAATAGAAATGAAATAATTTTCCCGCTAGCCAGTGGCTGGGGAGTCAGAGGGCACTCTGTCTGCACTTTTTATGGTCTTTCAAGATTGTAATCTCAACCATTAGCTGAATCTTTGTGAATGTAACTGAGAAGCTATTCAGAGTTTCCGTGATGATTTATGTCTATTTCTTAATCTTTGTAGGCTTGAGAGGACACATTGTGAAAACAGGCAGGATAGGGCAATGCAACTGATATCACTCAGCGTAAAATAGACACCATGCTACCTCAATGTGGGCATCAGTGGCCCTGCCAAGTGTAGGCAATAGATACACATTTTTCTCTCTCCTTTTGAATTTAGACTGTGATGTTTCTGAGAACTGATGATTGTCTAGGATGGTTTTGTATACATGCGCACCTGTGTGTGAGGATGTATCCCAACAGTTACTCACTGAACGATCAGAGACAACAAAGTCAGTTCATATTGATAAGAGATTCTCCAAGGAGACAGGATTCCTTTAGCATACCAAAATCCAGGCTGGATTTTTCAGCTGGGACCTCCACAGCATGTCCTCGCTGCTCCATCCTGAAATGTACTTTTGTAACATATTAAATAAATCAGATTTGGGAAATGCACAAATTGGTACTACTCTGTGCATTGAGTGCTTCTGGGAGAAAAGAGATGGACCCTGGAGTGAGACTATCTCCCAGTAGGACGTGTGTGGGGTCTGGCGCTGTGGAGAGCTCACTGCGCTCTTAGAGTGGGTGTGGAAGGTAGAAATGCCAAGGTTTCCTTGCAGCAGGGCCTCACCATGGCAACCTGGTTGGGAGAGAAGCTCAGGGACCATCTCAGAGTCACGCCTGCATCTCATATATGAAAAGGAAGCTATCTTTGTTAAGATTGTGTGTATTTAGAATACCTATAAGAGGAGTTCATGGAGACCAACCCCCTTCTACTTGCACACCTGTACACACACACACAGCCACTGTGTACAGCTCAGTGTGATTTTTAGGAACTGGGGACACATTAGGAACCTGGGGTGCATCTATGGGTGGGTCCCGAAAAAGGAAAATATATTGAGTCTTTTTTCTTTTGCAGTATAAGGACAATTGTACTTACTGTATTTCATTTGAAATTCTTTGCCTTATTCCTTGCTCTTTTTTAAGTTCCTCCAATTACTTAGTAAAATCAGGCATATCTTGACAGGTCGGTGTGATGGCGTTGTAGGTAGAAGTGAGGGATGGTGATATAAAGGGAAATCAATAGTGTGACCATGTACTTTGTTTTCCAAGCAGGGAGGCTTTTAAGAGAGAAGGAAAGTACAATTAATAAATACATCAGAACAACTGGCAAAAACCGGGTTGTCTCAAGCAAGCTAGCATGTGTGGTCGGCCTAAAATTGCTGTGGCTATTTGGGGAGGCCAGGCCCGAGGAGAGCCCTGCCTTGTCCCAGCAGCGCTTCAAGGGCGCTGAGGCGGGCCAGCAGGGAAGGAGGGAGCCACGGCTGAGCGGGGCAGTGGCAGGAGTTTGGGGCCATTGCGGTAAATCCTGACCCTTCCCCCCTTCGCTTCCCCTGATGATGATAAGGGTGATATAACTGGTTTCTATATTTACCATACTATACCGTTCAGCATTATCCAGAGCAGTTTTTCAACTTATGAAAAACAAGTTTGCTGTAAGTGTGCTCACGCTGGCAACGCATCTCTTGTTTACTGACCCTCTGGATTGCGTCGTTTCGCTTGTGCTCCGTTTAATCTTGCGTTGTCTTATAAACTGGGCGCAGCCTAAGCGCAGTGTTGACAAGTCCACAGTCGAGCACAGCAATGTCCTCGCCTTCACATTCACTCGTCGCTCACTCACAGGCGCACCCAAAGCAGCTTCCAGTTCTGCATGCTCCATTCGCGGTAAATGCCCTATGCGGGTAAACATTTGTTATTTTATACTGTATTTTTAGTGTACCTTTTCTATATTTAGGTACACAAAGACTTGCGTTGTGTTACAGTTTCCCACAGTGTTCGGTACAGGGGCTTGCTGTACAGGCCTGCAGCCCAGGAGAAACAGGCTGAGCCATCGCGGCCTGTGTGAGTGTGCTCTGATGTTCACACAACAGAACTGCCTGATGGTGCGTTTGCCAGGAAACATCCCGCTGGTGAGCCACGCAGGGCATCTCTGTGTGTGTGTGTCAGGCACACCTTTACCTACTCACCTACCGGCGGCCACTGGGGCGGTTTTCCTTTCCTGGCTATTGGCAATAATGCCGCAGTAAACGCAGAGGGGCAGATACCTCTTTGGGTTAATGGTTCGTTTCTTTCGGATGCTTCCCCGCAGTGGAATGGCTGCAACACAGGGCAGTCCCGTTTTTAGCTGCTGGAGGCGCGTGCGTGCCTTTCCGCAGCGGCTGCTCCGTCCCGCGCCCGGCGGCGCACGGGCGTATCTCGCCTCCAGAGCCTTGTCCTTGGATGACGGCCGTTCCGACGGGGGTGGGGTGAGATCTCACTGGGACTCGAGGTGTGGTTGATCTGATTTGCATTATGCTGAGTGAAATAAGTCAGGCAGTGAAAGACAAATACCATATGACCTCCCTTAAATGGAGAATCTAAAAAAATCAGTAGAAGCAGAGATCAGATTTGGGGTTGCTGGAATGGGGAGGGGGGCGGTGGAAAGCGGGGGACTTGGGTGAAGGCAGTCAAAGGGCATAAACTTCTAGTTATAAAATAAGTAAGTTCCAGATATGTAACGTACAGCATGGCGATCACAGTTAATAAAACTGTATTGTATATTTGAAAGTTGCTAATAGAATAGATCTTAAAAGTTCTCATCACAAGGAAGAATAATTTTTAACTCTGTGAGGTGATATATGTTGAGGAAATGTATTGTGGTAATCATTTTGCAATATGTGCACATAGCAAATGATTAGGTTTCATGCCTCAAACTTACCCAATGTTATATATCAATTATATCTCGATAAAATTGGAGAAAAATCTACTAAAGCACAGCCGTCTTTACATGGATTACAAGGGAAAGAGCTGTGGTAAAAACATTGAAATAAGTGACCAGGGCAGCCAGTAAGTCACAAAAATACTCATGTAGAAACCCTCCTTTTACTCTGCACACTCTTAAAAAAAAAAAAAAAAAAAAAAAAATGGATAAAAGAAAATCATGCCTTACACAGGTTTTTTTCTTGCTTGCTCCCCAGAGACAGGGAATGAGCTGTGGTTTTCGAGAAGTTGGTGATTTAGTGGAAAAGTTGGTAAACCATGTACAAAGCTCCTCCTCCTCTTTCTCAATAGGTGCCAGGGGTACTGGAGCATCTGGCGGGGTGGGCCCTGCCATCTGGTGACCCTGTTTAAATGTGATCACCCTCCACTTGCTACTCCAGAGGAAAATACTTGCAACCTTCTCTCTAGAAGAGGCAATTCCACTTAATATTCTTGGAGGTAGGGTCTGTCTCAGCATGATAGCATTATTTTGTTTCCTTGCATTTATATTCCAGAAATGGCTATAAAACTATCATTTATGGGAACATGCCACCATGATTTATATAGACAGAGGTCATTATAGTGATTCAGTGTTCCAATCATCTTGATAATAGATCCTAATTATTATACTCTTCTAGTACCTAAAAACAATTGCAAGCCAGAATGAAAACCATTTGAAGAGCAAGAATATTATAATACTTCTATTTTTATCACAACTCTGATTTTTTGAAGGAAAAAGAAATAAATTGGAACTGCTAATTATGCAAATCACAGATGACCTTGGGGCTGTAAGATGGACTGCGGAGGCAAGGCTGCGGTTAGCAATGTGGTTTATAGCTCAGAAATCTGTAGAAGAATCTATTGGGAGAACAATCCCAGTCACCAACATCAGAGGTTAAGAAGTGATTCTATTTCTTTCTTCTTTGAAAACTGAGACCCAAATTCAGCCCTCCTGCTTGCTCTTAAGGGAGCATTCTTCCATCACCCTTTGCCTGTCTATTGGACTTCCACTGTCAGTGCATCTGGTTAGAGGCTCAAAGACAAGCACATGTGGAATGGGCTGCCCAGTCCCCTGGCACCTCCTAACAGAAGACCCTTGGGTTGCTACCCTGGGCCTCTGAGCAGGGAGAAGGGCAGGCCTCCCATCCTCAGCGGAATCTCCTTCAAAACAAAAAGAGTCCTTTCTACCTAAACTGCCACCTACTCATTTTCCTTCCTGCTGTTTCTCCTGCTTCCTTCTAAAATATTAATTTTGTGGTTTTTTGCACTTTACCTTCAATCCCTTGATATTCTTGCTTTCTTATTACTTAGGCGACTGATCTGTCATTCTCGCTGCTGATCTTATTGTGGCTTCTAAACATCTGTCTTTTTCTTTTATCTTCCCTTCTCCTTCAAGTACTTCCAGGCCTCTTCCTACTTCACTGCTGATTTTACTTCTAAACTTACAGGGGTATTCAGATTTGGAGCAAATTCATCAAACACAGAGCTTGGAATGTTGGGTGCGCCCATGTGAAGGCTGCTGGAGACTGGGCTGCCCTCTGGCCGTCTTGCTCTCTGCCCCAGCTTACACCCCATCTCTCTTCATTGCACAGCCCATCAGGGGTTCATATAAAACGCAGGTTTAAACTTTTTAGAACTGATTTTACTTTCCTCGTAAATCATCCTCCTAATGAATATTGAAGAAATTTAAACTTTCCAATTAATAATATGCTAGTCTCTCTTGGTTTATGCTTTTTCTGTGAAAATTTCTGTCAGGCTTAAGTTCGTCTCCTTGTTAGGGCTGGTTTAAATAGTTGCTGTTTACATAGCTCAGTGTCTTTTAGAGAAATCTTCAGTCTCTCCGGTGTCCTTCTACTCGTTTGGCTATTCTCCAAGACTGTGACACCAGGCTTCCTAGCACATTAGAGTCATTGGGTTGGGGAGCTTTTAAAAATTCTGATACCCTATCACCCTCCACATCAGTCATATTAGAATCTCTGAGATTGGGACCATAGAATTCATTTTTATAAAGTTCCCAAGGTGTCTGCAAAGTGCAGCTAATATGGAGGTGGACTGTACCTAGCTAGGAAGACCTACAGCTAGCAGTTGTCTGGGCCACTTAACATGTCCCTAAACGTAGCTGGGGACTGTCAATGCCACAGAGCTAGAGCCTGTCCCAGGCTTGGGGTCATTCCTGTCTTGAGTCACTGTGATTTGGGGTGATGTAAGGAGAAAAGGGCAATACTAATAGAAGTTAATATTATTGTGCCTCACTCACTATATACCCCTTATATTATTAAGTGCTTACGTAGCTGCTTTATTGCAGTTGCAACTGCTAGTATTATCCCATTTACAGATGGAGAAATTGAGGCTTAGAGAAGTTAAGTAACATGCCCCTGGTCATAAAGGTAACACACACGAGAGAACTTAACATTATTCTGATGCTAAAGCCCGTGCTCTCATAGCCGTAGATTATATTGACTCCCTATATTTATGATACTTAGAATAAAGTCATTTCACTTGAGCGGCTCAGGAGAGTAACGAGTTAGTCATCATAGTTCCCTGTCCCTTCTGCCTTCTTCACTGCATGGCTCCTACTTCTGGGGGCGTGCCTCGTTCCAGGCTTGGACACTTATAGTCCTGTTACTCTCCACCTTCTATGCGCAGGCGCTGCCACAATATTGAATCCTTACACTCGACTATTAATAGTTCACTTTGCTTTCTTGAGTCAGTTTCCATTTCTTTGGAAGTGTCACTGGACACTGGCCCTACTGCTCGTGTTGGCTCACACTATGACGGGGTCTTTGATGTTGCCCTTGTGCAAGTAAGCACCATTCACTACAGCTTGGCAAGGTCACACTGTCACATTGGTTTGAATAACTAGTTTCTTCTGCCTCAGAAACACATCATTCTCCGCTCCTTCTTTATTCTTTGCCATTAGCCCAAATGAACTATTTCAGATATCTGCATTAGGGCTTAAGATTGAGCTTTCTGTTTATGAGAGGGAATATTTTAAGACAGTGTTTACCCTACTTCAAATAAAATGGACTTGCAAGAAAATAAGACACCATCAAATCACTTGTTCTAAGCCTCTGATCTCATGACATTTTAATGCAAACTATAACAGTATTTTCTCCAAATTCTTCATAGTTAATGCTGTTTAAATTATTCTTCATTATGTAGTTTATGAAAATACATTCTATATAAAAAGAGAGTGATTTTTAGCAGCAGACTGCATTTAACATGTTAGAGCTAATAAACAAAGTCACATTTGTATGTGGGGCATTTTCCCAGAATATAATCAAGTATGACAGGTTTGTTATGAGGAGCTCAGTTCTTTGATGTATGTATCAGCTTAAGAGCTTGTCACCTACCTTGACGCATTAATTCTAGTACTTTGTACAAGTAAAACTTCCTGTTGTCTGCAAAACACTGTGAGCCATTTAACACATGACAAGCTTTTAGATCACGTCGCTTCCGTCACTGCACGTTCTGAATGCAAATACACCTCTGCAGCGGCTGCCGGCATCAAAATGTTAACATAAGAAATGCTTTCTGCACTATCATGTCGGGCTGTGTCTAGGAAACACGTGTTTGGTGCTCATGTTCTCACCTTTCCCTAAGTTTCTAGTGGATTTACTGGATTCCAGGAAGAATTTTAGAAAACAGCTTCACGCTCAAATGCAAGGTCAGATTGCTTTTTAGCCAATAAATAATAAGTGAACTGGCATTTTGCAAAAACCTGTTTCAGATAAGGGGTTCTCTCTGCCCTGCTAACTACCCTGTTTAGATAATTAGACTTTGTGGTTAAGGTCAGATCCAAGGGAAATCATTTACATCGCATTGCCTGAATCTGGTCTAAATTGTATGCAACGCTAAAAAATAGTAATTACCCAATACACCGCTAATGTGCATCCATTGAGGGAGCAACTGTGAAATTTTAAATTAAAGGTAATTTCATGAGGTTAACTTAGAAACAGATTCATAAGGACTCAAAGGCCATTTTGTTTTAAATTCATCTGGCATTTTCTGTAGCTTCTTATGGGTTTGTTATTTATAGACCTTGCTTGTGCCTTGTCATTTCAGAAAGACCAGGCAGTATATCTCTTCCCAAGGCTCACTCCTTACTACTTTGTACAATGAGACAAATTTATCTCTTATATGGTTTTTCTCACCTTCTTACTGGAACCCTTCCTATAATTCAGAGATACCCCTTCCATCTCTTCTTGGTGTTTTCTCTTTGATAATTCCAAACAGGATTTTAGCCGATACCAGTTTGCGTGATTTGACTCTGGAAGCAATTGGTTTAAACTAGAAAAACGTTCAAGAATAACCCCAATTTTCTCCTGATATTTATGGAAAGTAGATGAATATTTGACAACATCCATGCCTTACAAACAAATTTACAAACTACTTGGAGAGCCGGGACCTCACATATGAAAAAACACATAAGAAAATATAATATAATTGAATATAATAAAATGACTCCACCTAGTTACCCGTGACTGAGAATATACTAGTTATGTATAGTAACTAGAATATACTAGTTTTATGATAACTGACAAACTCTTCTCAAGTACTCACCAGAACACCCAAGCACACCCAAAAAGATAAGTCAATTTACCAGGCTTTGGCAAAAGACAGTTTCATCAAAACATAACATCAGATGATAGTAAATCTCTGAAGCAAACACACAGTCGTTTAGAGTCCTACAAAGTCAGTTTCTCACAAAGAACCCTCTCTAGTATTGTGCACATAATTTGGATGAAGAATCCTCTACTGATTGGGGTCATTGTCCATCTATTACATCATATGATCAGCAGTTTGGCCTTAACTCACAAGTTAGGAATCATCACTTTATCTGATTTCTGTTCCTCACAAGCCCATAAATGCATCCAATTTTGGCAACCGTGGCAGCAGCTTATAGCTTGATGGGAATGGGCAGAAAAGGGAAATCCTGGAGGCAGAGTTGGGAGATATGAAGCAATGGCCCACTGAAGACTGAGCAGATCTCGACAATGTGAATAGCAATATAGCAGAGGATACAAATTAAGAGAAATTTTAGAAGTACAGTCCACATGGCTGAGTGTGTCAGATTGGATCTGGTATGTGAAAGATATGGAGAAGTTACATATGACTATAACATTTCCAACTGAAGTCACTAGAAGTCAGGTCACGCTAAAGAATTAAATGCACAGGAGGAAGAGCTTCGAAAGGCTTCAGTTTACAATCAGAATTTGCATATTCTGAGTCTTAGATCTTTGTGTCTTTAGAATGGTTAGACACTGTCTGTTCTTTGGGGCTCAACTTCCACCTTGCTGGAGTGGGAGAATTCTTCTCCCATACTGATAAGTTCACCCCTGTCTACTCAAACTAAAAACCTAGAACTGAGTTTTGCTTTCTCATTTTCTTTCATATTCAAATCCAACCAATGACAAAATCCTGTCACCTCTAAAAACATCTTGAGTTCATCTACTTCTTTCTGTGTCCACTCCTACAATCTTAGACAATATTACTATCTTCTCTCTTTCTTACTACTGTGATAGCTTCTTAAGAATAGCTTCCCTAACATCACATGATCTCACTTATATATGGAATCTAAAGAACTTAATAAACTGATGGACAGAAATGATTCAATGACATGGAAGCATGGATCAGACTGACGAATCTCAGAGGGAAGGAGGGGGGTGGGTGGGTGGAGGGGGAGAGAGTAACCAAAGAACTTATATGCGTATATGCACAACCCAAGGAGAGGGACAATGGTGTGGAGAGGGACTGGGGAGGGGGTGGGGTAGAAGGGGTAAATGGGGAGAAAAAGGGACATCTGTAATATTTTGAACTAGAAAAAAAAAAATAGCTCTCCTATTTTCTCTCTAAATCTTTTCTTGAAGTGAAAGTGCTGTTTGAAATACAAATTAAATTACATCGGACTTTTACTGAAACCCTTTAGTGGCTTCGCATTTTAGGTAGAAATATATTCAGACCATTTACCATAGCCTGCACAGTCTTTCAAAACAGAAAATTATTTTCTGTCTTTTCATTTGCCCTTATCTAGTGCTCCTTTCACCCTCACTGACTGTGACCCAAACACATTGCCTTCCTTACAAGCTCTTTCCTGTGCTCCAGCCACTTTGCAAGCTCATTCCTGCCCTGAGATTGTTATTTCTGCTGTTACCTCGCCTTGAACATTCTATGCTCTTGTTGTCACATGATTGGCTCTTTGGTACCTGTCAGTTCTCAGCTGACATCTGAACTTGTCAGCATGGTCTCCTGACCTCCGAATCTAAGCAGTGCCTTTCCGCCCCTACTTTATTTTTTCACTTTTTTCTATGTATCTGTTTAGTTTATAAACCATCTCTTCAAATATGGTTTGATCCTATCCCTCGTGTCCATTGAAATCTTTTCCCATCTATGGTGGTGGTATAGTTTCATTCTTTCCCTTTTTGTTACTTCTCCTTGAATATGTCATAGGGATATGTCATAAATGTTGTATAGACCTCCTGTTGCCATTTCCTTATTACCAACTCACTTCTCAGCACCCCATAATCTTTTGAAAAATTATTGAAAAAATCATTAATAACTTTTACCTTGACCTTTCTGTATAAAATGACTACTGACTCAGTCCCTCCTTTTTGAAATTCTCTCTTCTTTGACTTAATGTTAGCATCCATTCATTTGTTCATGTATTAACCTCTTGCTATGAGCCAGGAACTGTTGCTGGATCCTGGTGAGATCATGATGAATTAGATGAACTATTGAGACTTCAAAGTACTAAAAGATAAAGGGAGGGATCAAAAAGTAATTATAATCAGTGTGATAGATGCTTTCATTGAAGTACGACAGAGTGCTATAGGAGCAGAGAGAAAAGAGAGGCTAACCCTGTGTGTTTCTGCTATTCTAGAAAGCACTTCCCAAGGAGACCCTCTTCTTTAAAGAAGTGTACCAGCTTTTAGGGAGATGCAGGGGTGAGAGGAGAGGTCCTCAAGTTAGAGTTGCAGGACACACTGAAGCACAGAGGTAGGAGAGTGTCCCAAATTGAAGGATTGCTAACTGGAGATGCTTTTAAGACAGAACTAGAAAGAGAACAAGGACCTGATCATAGAGAACTGTTTGTGACCTGCTGGAACACATGGGCTAGAGCAGGTGGGAGCTACAGAGACACCAAATGCCAGAATCAGATTTGCATCTTAGTTACATCACTAAAAAAATGAATACTGTTAAGGGAAAGAAGGAAGAAAGTAAATGACTAGTATGGAGACAGGAAAACCAGTTTAAATAGGCATCCTGTGAATAAATAATAGCTCACTGTGGTTTGGGGATGGGAATGCATAGGGCTGGGATGATTCCAAAAGGACCAAGAAGAGTCTGAATTGGTTTTAAGTAGTCCCAGATTCCCTTTCAAGATTTTATTCTGGCTTTTCCATTCTTAAAAAACTCTCTGGTTAGGTCGCTGTTCACCCAAACAGATCTTTCTCTCTTCTATATTTGACTTAAGTTTCTTCTGGAGTGCTCTTATATTTCTTGTACCCCAAGAAGAATTCTCATTGTCTAGCTTAGGGTTAAATACCTTTAGGGAAGCTCCCATGGTTCTGTATCCCTCTGTACATCTATTGCAGCACTCATCACTTTGCAGATTTTCTATGGTAAGCGTATATTTTTGTGCCCCAGATGATTATGAAGGTGGTGATTTTTGCTCAAACAGTGATCCCTTAGGATAGTTCCTGGAATAGTAGTACCACAATAAATGTTTCTTGAATTAAATCCCAGTTATCTTAAGTAAGATGATATTGTATTGGCAAATATTTTAGGAAAAATTTTAAAGCAAAAATCTTTAGAAATAAAGAAAAGATGAAATATACAGATTATAGTTATATAGCTAATATTTTAAATTATTGGAAGATCAGATGGCAGATGCTTCAGCCAACCATATTTAGACTAGCCTTCCAACAAAATTTAAACTTTGTCTACAGCCTGAATGGCAACATTTCTCAGTCTATAAGTGGCAGACTAAATCGCAAGGGGGTTGAGAACTGCACTTTAGCTATCATAAAAGCCTTAGAGGAAATCTGCAATTAGTAGCATAGATGCCTCAGTCACGTAATATAAAAACTCAGAATGATTTATGGGCTGACAATTGGACTTTAATAATCTCTGGAGCTTTCAGAAATGCACATTCAATCAGGTCCTCTGCTTCTAGTGAGATGATAAACACCAAGCCAGAATAGTTAGACAAATCACTGAGAGGCCCAAGAAATCATTACTTTGCTGTTAAAAATCAATCAGCCCTTGCCTATCCTTCCTGGGTGCGCTAGGTACAGAAGACAAGCTCTACACCTCTGCATACCCCTGAATGCCTGTTTCCCCTCAGCCACGGAGCACACCGTTATCACTGTTGGTCTGTTGGCTGTCAGCATCTCCTTTAGCATATTTAAAGAAAAGAAAGCAACTGGTGCCAATATATTTTGAATCCAGTATTTAACAACCAGAGCAAAAATATCCTGTTATATTTACTTATGTAGAAAATTCATTAGTAGTAAAGCTTTAAAAATTCAAACAAGATATCAGACTTGAGAAACGGGGTGCTTGTCCCCACATTGAAATCCCATCCCTGTTGCCTAAGCCGAGTGCTTTGTGTCCACTCTTGCCGCGTAAGAGAGTGTGCAGCTACTTAATGCCTGTTCTCGATTGCTCTTTGAACAGAAGCAGGTTTGCTGAGATAAATAATTGTCATCTTCATAAATGTGGCTGGCACATGCGATAATGAAATGAACACTGACAGGTATCAGTAATTAAATTGTATTTTTAATTGCATTCTGAAAAACTTGTGACATTTTGTTGAACATATAGCAACTCTAAGGAAGGCTTTAACTATAAATACATCTGAGTAGGCAGTTACCTGTGTGACACAGAACTAGAGCTCCCGAGAACACCTCCTCTGTAAAGGTCTGCTTAATTTCACACAGAGAGCCACTGATGAAAACAGTTGACTCCTTCCGAGTAAACGACTTCACAAATGAAGACCAAGTGCCCCATGTTAGCAGGAGAATACATTTACATAGATGCTTTTTATTGTGAGGCATCTTTTAAGGTGTCCAAGTGAAGTAGATGAAGGCATCCCTAGAAACTGTCAGGTGATTATATATTTTATATAGACAAATGGACCAAGGATGGAGAGTGATTCAAGAGACCCCAGGAAGGAAGGCACTGGCTGCTGATACACACACAATCGGTCCATAACCGCAGTCTTCTCACTAGATTCCTGTCGAGCTTTTTGCTAGCTAACTGCAAAAATACCTATCTACTTTCCTTCATAGATTATAAACTAGTGGTTACTTTCTAGTAACTTCTTTTGCCTTTAAGATTTATTTAGATTTTTATTTTAACAAAGTTTTATATTCAAGATTATATTGGGAAATAAAAATAGTCAATGTGAATGTCCTTGTACTTACTTATCCTGGGGGATCACTTAATATAAGATAATGGGAAAATTTAGTATAAATAATTCTTACATGTTCTATTTCTTACCTGAAAAAGAAAGTAGGGGAAATGTCAGTGTTCTATTGAGACAGAGGATAGTATTGCAGTATTGACTCAGTTATGCACAACTTGAGAACTTGGGCTGTTGAAAGAAGTTTAGTTATCCTAAGCATTTGTACGGGAAGAGATAAAGGCTTCCCCATTGAATCAGAGCTACCAAAGAAATAATGTATTAACTAGGGAAGCCTGCATGGCTTTCTTTTCTTTATTCATACAGAAAATTCTTTCCCCCCAAAGCTATTCCTCTACCAAACTGAAATAGATGGAATAAAGCTCTAGAGAAAACTTGAAATTTTTCTTAAGCATTATTGAATTCAAGTTTGTTTCTTTTCAGAGCAGATGACTAAGCAGCATTTAAAGCTGGAAATAGAGACCTTTTAAATAAAGGTGTAAACCCTTTACTGCTCCAACTAGTTGTTCTTTTCAACATTTTTACAGATATGATTTTTAAGAATCAAAAATTAATTTGCAGTAGATAAAACTAAAAAAAAACCCCATGTGTTTTGCAAAAAACAAATTATTTACCCTAATTTAATCCGTGAATCTACTTAGAGGAACAAGGGTGTCATTGCACCAAGATTCTTGCTTCAGCACTAGGGAGGGGGGGTTGCTGAGGAACGTAGTGTTGACCACCGCAAGGTAGTGGGTCCCGCCTAAGTAGTGAGATAGCTGAATAGTTTCCTAGGGGTGCTCAGCCTTCCCTAGGCCTTTTAGGATTTCTCTGGTGGTCTGCAGTATCTTCTTTTCTTCTCATAACCCATGCCTGGCACTTACCGTGTCAATTCTACAGGTATAATAAACCCATAGAAGCCACAATAGCAGATTATTTAAAACTTTAAATGGAGAACATTATAGACCTTGGATATAAAACACAACTTCATTTACAGTCAAGATTTGCACAATCAGTACTTTAGTGTTTCGGGATTCTAATAGAGAAGCAAACGCATATGGGACCTTGGAATTTAAAGTGACTAGAACTTCTCTGGGAGGGGTATGCTCCTAACCTACCATGAAATGGGACCTGTGGATCTGGCAAACTCCATGGGAAACTCTGGGACTTTCGGTGCCGTTTGGATAGTATGGTAATTCGCATGTACTAGTTGGTGCTTTGGGTCAAGTGGCTATACGAATGAGAATTCAGTTTATAATAAAATACGGATGCCCATTGTTAGGACTTGAGAAATCCTAAGGAAATAGTTAAAACAGTTTGGGTTAAGACAGCTAATGTGTGTGCTGGGAATATGAGTGTGATATATATTTGTTAACAATGAACACAATTATTCTGGCAAAGAGTATAACATTTTAACATGTTTCTAAAGTCCAGTGTGGCATAGTTTCTCTGCTGCCCAGTACTTATTGAACACCATCTGTATCTATGGGGAATTTCCCACTGCTTAGGGCAAAAACCAGAGACTTGCTTTTCCAGTTTCCCTTGCAGTTAACACATGGGTATGTGATGGAGACGACTCAATCAGATGTGAATTGAGATTTCAGTTGAGAGAAAAATGATGCAAAGTAGGGGGTTATGCACAGAATCCTTCCTGGTGAGGATGTTGGAGGGTGGTGGAGAGACACGGAGCTTTCGGAGGCAGCATGGTCAATGTCTACTGGGGCGTTGCCTTCTCAACATTGGCCATATGAGCCGTAGAGCTCGTGCCTAATGGCAGTGGCACTGTGGTCTTCACTGGGCAGTCCTAATGGTGAATTTTGGCACTGCTCCTGGCTCCACGGCCTCCAAACCTGAGTCTCTGGCTCCCCTGGATTTCCCAAAAGCTACCTCGTATCTTTGCATGGGGCATAGGGCTTACATGAGTGAGGGGTATTCTGCTGATTACAACCAACAGTGTATCACTGTGAGCATAGCTTCTTGTAAATGTAAGGCATTTTAATAGTAATTGTTTTTTCAAGAGATAGAATACTGAGGCACAGGGGGTCTAAGCCCGGTGTTAGTGTGGTAAAACCAGTCTGGATTTGGAGTCAGAAGAACAGAGTCCAGACCTGTTGACATTGGGGAGGTTGCCTATCTCTTACAGCCTCAGTTTCTCCAAATATAAAATTGTCAGATTTAGCAAACGTAAATACAGTGTGCCTTCTGCTTGAGACATACTTATACTAAATTATTTTTGTTCTTATGAAATTTAAATTTAACTTGACATCCAGTAATTTATCTGGCAAAGGCTGATAAAATGTGTGAATAGGCAAAGATAATGAATGCAGAAGTATTTTTATACCACAAAACATGTTACAATTACTTTTTATTGTCTGAGGTCAAACATCTAGTTATTAGCATAGCAATTTTTACTTACCTTTGTATTGAGGTTCACAGAGCCTAAATAACTTATATGGGGCGACAGACATTTAACTCAGCAATAATAAACTATTTAGTGAATAAGTTAATGATTATTCTAAATGTTTAGTTTATTTTAAATCACTTCATGACCAAAAGACAGCCTGAGCTAAAAATCTACTCTTTTTGATTGATGCCACCCTGAGCATCTTTCCCACAAACATTTGTCTCTGTCACTGACACTAAATTTAGACAGTAAATTCTGGTATGTATCCCCAGGTGTTTTTTTATTTTTCTAAAGATTATTCTACAGACTATATAGGCCAAATAGTCAAACTTTAGGGCAGACACATCTGATTTGAATCTTTTTTTGGGTCATTATCACAGATACTATGAAAAGTCACAGGAAGACTAGGTCATGGGCAAAAAAGGTCTTACATAACATCCAAACCTGCTGAAACACCTTTTCCCTAAGACATAACAAATAGCCACCATTTAGCAGTGGTTGCAAAATCTGTATGCATGAGTTATTTGCATTTCTGAAGATATACAGAAAGAAACAAATAAAGGTAAATAATAATACAAAGTGTCATCTCAGTTTAAAAAAGAAAAATGCAGAAAGTCCTCTCCAGCACCCAACACTCCCCCTGCCATCTCACCTGTTTAAAGAGGCCCAGTATACCCAGGATAGGACTGAGGGTTTGTGAAATGGGGGAGGCCGTTAAATTCTGCCTACTTTTAGGAAAATGCAGGCTTTTAAAAGTCAACATGAATGCATTTGCAATACTGTAGACCTTTCTTTGAGATCTGGAAAGGAAAAGGGAGGGAAGAAAAAGACAATCATACTTCTTCTGTGGTGACATTGTCATTTGATTCATATAAACAAGTTTGATCATGACAAATACATTTCCGTTTGAAATATCAGCCAGTGCTGTCCAAAATGTAAAGAGTGGTATTTTGAAACATTTTGTAAGGAATTGATATTCTACCCCAAACAAAAGGAGAGAAGGGGTTTTTTTTAAGTGTGAGGATTGTGGGAGTCTGTGAGGAGTGGGGGTGGGGAGGGATCAATATTCTACTTTTCTGTCATGTCTGATCTATTGGGGGTGAGAAATGGAACAATCTGTCAGTCTCTGAGCAGTCTGGGTGCTTTTTTTCACAGCTCATCTTTACGGAAAGGCTTACAACCTTGACTGAGACCTAGGAAGCATGTGATTGTGGTTGTCATAATAAAGCCCTGAAGGGAAGAGCAAGTCGATGAGCGCACCTGGCTTTTGACACCGTGACCAACTCTTTGTACCAGGCATTTGTAGGCTCTTAGGCTCGCTCCATCCTCCTAAGAGAATGTTGGGTTTTGATGAGCGAAGTCTATCTGCCTTCACTGCTGACATGCGTTTAAGCTGTCATTCTTCAACTCCTCACTTTGGTTCCATCTTCACTTTAGCAGGGTTATTAACAACCAATGCACAACTCAGAATATGTATGAGAGGGGCATTTTATTTTTAAATATATGCAAAAAACCTCCTAGTTTAAAATATACTGGTTGCAGCCACTATTATATAGATATAGACATATACGTAGATATAGACAGGTAGGTAGGTAAAGACTCTGATACAGACAGTGACAAAGAGGGTGCAATGGCTACTGGTTATCACAACAGCAAAAATAGAAAAAAAGACAAAAGGTAGGTATGGATGGATCTCTCACAGGAAGGAACATGAAATCCCGTGGCAGACCTGTCTCTGAAACAGGAAGCCAAAAGCAGACACGTGGTGTTCAGTTAGCTGTTGTTTTTAGTTGGACCATTCCAGAAGTTTACATGAGAATCTGAGGCTGGTCTGAGCTAACATGAAGTTCTGCTCTCCTTTCCGCCCTCACTGTAGGGCAATAGTTCTAATGTGTGATCTGAGGACCCCTGACTCACTTTACCTTTTCCAACTACTACTGTGAGTCCCGGATATTTTTCATATATGTCCATCAAAATAACAGACTGGATGCAGAGCAGATATGAGAGTCTAGCTGTCTGAAGTCAAATTTTAAAGAGATTTGCAAAAATTTAAGCAATGTGATTTTTCTCACTGTTTTTGTTTGGGAAAGGCAGTCACTTTTACTTTTCATACACTATGTTATTTGTTTTGGTGTGAAATGTGTTTATTATTCATTTTAAATATATATGTTGAAGTTTCTTAGTTTTAATTTCTAGTACAATAAATATTGATAGATATAGTCCAGATAAACAAAAACTTTTGGGGATCTTCAGTAATTTTTAAGAGTCTAAAGGGGTCCTGAGACCAAAAAGTTTGAGAACTGCTGTTTGAAAACAACACTCTATGGCAGAAAATGAAGATTATAAGTGAAAATGATAACCAGAGCCTTTGGCCTGAACAGTATCTATCTTTCTATATATATGGGGAGAGAGAAAGAATGAATTTTATGTGGACATAAACTCTTGTTACTTATGGTGCTACTACTACTTTCTTTCAACTGGCATTACTGCTTACTTATTTTCAACTCTGTGGCCTCACAAACATTTGAGTTTGTAAACCCCCTCAGAAAAGTCTCCCTTGCCCCTATTTCTTCAATAATTTTGGGATAATGAGGCCTTTCTCTTAGTGATCTAATGGGAAATATGGGGGACTAAAATGACAGCTCAAGTGACAAAGGCCAGAGACATGAATGCATAGAGGAAGCATAATGTCATAGTGTCAGTAGAAATAAATAGTAATAGCTATGCTATTATTATTATCATAATCACATCACTTTTAAATCAAATTTGTACGTACAATTCAGGAGCAAAAAACTATAAAGAAGGTATGCATATTACTGCTAAAAATTTCCAGCCTTTTTCACAGGAGATTTTTTTTCCACAGTAAATTTTTTTCTCTTATCAATATAGCTAAGTAAAAACTCCTGAACTAAAATGACAACTGTGTATAAACTAAAATAAGGACCTCTGATGGAGAAAAACAGTAAGATTTGGAGTCATAAGACACTGATTTGTTCTTCTCCTGCTAAGTAGCTGTGAACACATGAATAAATTACTCAACTTCCCTTAGCTAGTTCCCTTACTTTAAAATAAGATTATTGGGCTAAAATGGTTTCTAAAGTTTCTTCCGGCTTTATGATTCTGTAAGTCTAAGAGAATGTATCTGCTTTCTCAATAGCAAGCTTGGTTCTTGCTTTTGAGAATTGGTTCACATTGTCTGGAAATTTAGGCTCTGTCTGGAAATCACTACAGAAGTAGCAAATTATCATTTCAGATGTGCAAATCTATTAAAGCATCACTATATGATGGATGTCTTCCATAAACCAACCAACGAGCACAGCAACACTTCATTTATCCCATATTGGTAGGGAATGAAGTATTTCACATGCAGGCATTTTCCAAATAATTGACACATACCCCTTTCAGTACCAAAAATCTGTTTTCATCACTTTTTATGGAAATGTTTCTCAAAAATATGTTCTATATTCCTGTCTCCTTTAAAGCAGAAGTTATAAGGATATGTCAACTCCTCTTCATGATTCAGATCTGTTGAGAGCTATTTAGTGCCCAAGAGCTTGTGCTTTAACAAGAACCTTCATAAACACTTTGTTCCTTAATTTATAGTCAATGAACTCACTTGTACATTCAGTAAACTATTGTTTAATCATTAAAACATTATACTTATGTAGCTAATGAATCAGTTTCTCTTCAATATTTAAACTGTGATCATTAAATTAACTAATTGAACCCAACTAAATGAAAATCACAAATCTGTCAAATTCTCTTTGACTCTTAAAATCATATTACAAAGCTATCAATGAATTATGAATACTTGAATACAGTTTATAAAGTTAATACATCAGTCTTATATAACTAGTAAACTACATTATTTTAAGTATTTCAAACACTTGAACAGAAAACATACATAATATCCATAATAAATTCAAAAGCATACACAAAAATCTAAAACAAAAACATTACTGCCATTAGACAGATTTTGTGTGTGTGTGTGAATTTAGTGTTAGAGTAATCTGATCAGTCACCAAAGAAAATAATTCTCTTTATCAAATGATTAGCTGATGTTAGATCGAAGTTCATTTCAAGATTGATTGTATACCTGACTTTCCCAATTAGGGCAAAATAATTTAGCTTTAAAGTAAAGCTTTTGAGTTGATGACTTTTTGTTGGGTTTTCCCAGTCTCAGTCAATCACATAAAGTTTCTGTTTCTTGAAATTATATATTTTTAGATTTTATTTCATCAGGGTTACATGGCTCGGGGTCCTATAATTTATATATAATGCTGACATAATGTCTAAGGCTTATTTTAAAGCTTTTAGGTTGGATTATATAACTAGGATTAGAGACCTAGCTATTAACCAAAAAGTGAACAGTAGATATTTATAATTTGAGTTGTGTATCATTCAGCTTTTTAAATATATATATTTTGGAAACTTTACTCTTTCTTCTGTAGCGTACAAATTATTAATCAGCTTGACTGATAGTTTTTGTTTTGTTTTTACCAAGATAACTGTTCTAATTAAATGTCCATTCAAATTTTCAAAAGTTGGCCAGTGGTGTCCATTTATTTGACATTTTTCCCCCTTGATTTTTCTCTTTACCAGGATATGGAAACAACTACTCTCCAAGAATCCCTGACTTCTTTAGTAGAAAATAAAATTAAAGACCAAATTTGTGTATGAGCATATGTATGAATGCTGGTGCTCGACAAAATAATGTGCCGATGGGCAAAGTCAGTGATAGAGTTAGAAAAAATATATCGTTATTTTAGGTCATGATTTCACATTGATATTTAATTCTAAATATATTATGTTCTGGATATAATGTGCAACCTATACCAAGACCAAATTCATATTATTTTATTTAAAAAATATTTAAACCTAAATTTTGTAGAGCACAAATTGATCTGAAACCCACATTTGACCTACAATAGTCCTCTTTTGTTTTACAATTTTTATGTCTTACAACCTTTATCTGGAAGTCATTATTGTCAAAGTGCTATTTTGCTGCTCTGTGATACTACGATGTCTTAATATATATTAGTGTAGGATATCTTTTTGTTCTAAAATGAAGTGGTACAAGGCTGTTTTGCTCTTTGAGTTGATGTCTCTCTTATTTTTTCCTGTGCTCGCTTTTACTGCAGGTTCGTTCTTTCCTGAGTGAGTTCTGGCCAGGCATTCATCAAGTCGTCAAGGACCTGGGGTGGAACGAGCTCAGGTGAGCCACGGCAGCCTTACCTGCTCTCTGCTTGCGGGTAAGACCACATTTCAACTTCTGGCTGAGTTCCTTTGCCCTGAATTCTAGCTTCTGATTAGAACTGAAAAGCTGATTTGACCTTCATCAGTATGGTATGTAGGTTTTCTGGGCCTTGTCAGATGTAAGAGAATGTTGCTCTGCTAAATAGGAGAAAACTTAAAATAGACAAGGTTGGGCAAAGGATGAAAAATCTACTAAATCAGAGTCACTCACTTCATGACACCTGCCACCTTAAATTTTGACTTCTTGAGATTCTGCGACACTGTTTTCCTCTGACTACCATGCTGGCCCCAGGTGATGAGGTTCTTTTTTAATATTGTGGTCCTTGGTTCTCTTTGGCATGTTGAAGGCAGGCTGGGACTATCAAAATGATATTGCAAGTACTAATGGTCCCTTAAACAGATGTAAATACAGAACTTACAAGGACTGTAATCATTTAGTTAGCAAATTAGAGAGACTTAATTCCCCCTAATTAGTTTGCCCTCCAGAACCACAGACTTCATGGCTTTCAGGGGATGGATCTTCTGGTTCCTGCTTCCCTAGAGCACTTTCCCAGATACTTTGGCTCTTCAGAAATTTGTCGTCCATACAGCCGAAGTCCTGCAGTTCAGATTCAGGGGGGCATACCATTTTATTGATTAAATCAAGAATGATCTCCCTCTTCAGAGGAGTATCCCTACCTCTCGTCTAACCTATGCGCAATGATGTCATAATATCTTGTGCATTATTTTAGCCATAGCTTTCTCATAAACCTGGTTATACATAATATCAGGGAGACTTTTCCCTCACGTAATCTTTTCTTCAGAAGAAAGGAACACTGGCTTCTGCTCGCTATACCTGAACCAATATTTGGGGTCCTGATATATATGCTCCTTTTTTTTAAGATCACACTGACTACTTTCCAGTTAGAATCCTGTTGTAAGGCCAAGTATGCACATGGTTGGAACTCAGCTCCCACTCTTCACATCCCTTTGGGCAGACTCATGCTTTCAACCACTTGGCTGCCCTCACTAGGACTATCTACTGAGAATAGCCTTATATCTCTAACAAATTACTTCTCAACTGTGTCACTACTTATCGCATAGAGAAAATAATAATTCTGCAATATGTATTGGCCTTTTAGGCCTCACTGAGCAACTCCAGTTACTGAGGGGATATATATCTAGGTATACCCATAAGTCTCTGCCAGGTCACCCCCATTGAGAAGCTCTGCTCTACCCTTTTTTCCTGCCCAATTCGGATTTAAAATCACATATCACATCTAAGTAAATCAAATTAAGCTCTGAGTGAAGGTTTTTAGAGCTCTTTTATAAGGGATGCACAAGTGATTTTGAATAGTGCTATTTAAAATGTGGTCCATGGACCATTGCCTGGCTGAAAACTGTTGTTACCAGACCACAGTAAGATAATAATGTAAATAAATGATTTCTAAGTGCATTCATTAATCCAGTAGATGTTTTTTGATAGAAGATGGTGGGAAAAAATTCTCAACAAAGAAAGCTCTGTGTTGATTTATGTTCTGACACAAGCTCTAATCAGCAAGAACATCTTCTGAACAAAACTGTGGGACTCTAAAAATTCCCTGTCTTGTGTGCTACCAGAAAGTGAGTTAATTACATTTTCTTCCTACTCTTTACTATTTTCAGGTACTTTTGTGGCCCCACAGGGGAGGAGAAAAAGCAAAACAAAAACAAAAAATCAAAAATTGTTTTATACTCTATTATGGCATGGTGAGTGTTAATTCTGAGGAAGATGGCAGGAAGTTCTATGAAGAACCTGTTTTTTGTTCACCTGGCGAGGGTCTATGCATGATGCTATGAGGGGGCACTGGCTTCACCGTAGGTGTTAATAGCTTGCAGATTATTATGCAGAGAGAACCCCAGACCAGCCAATAATCCCTCAGTTCCCTTTATTCTTGATCTGTACCTCAGTCCCTGGTTAAGTTTTATAATATGAACCAGTGGTTCTCAAATTTGAGTATATCTCAGTCACCTGGAGGACCTGTTAAACTACAGATTACCAGGCTCTACCCCCAGAAATCTGGAATCAGTAGGGCTCAGATGGAGCCCAAGAAATCCTGTCCAGTTCCCAGGTGATGCTGCTGATGGTGGATCACACAAGGAACCACAAAGGACAATTCATATTTATACTGAGCTCACAATGCAGTCATCGCTGGGGGTTTCTAGCTGCCTTGTGGATTCTGATTGAAAAAGATTTACTCAGAATATCTAAAGGGAAGTTACAAGGGAGGATGAATATCAGTCTATTTGAAAATATCAGTGATCTGACTTACATTGTGGAGATCATTTACATTCTGTTCTGACAGTCAGCCAGTCCTTTTTGTGCTTGTTCAAGGCACACCGAGCTCCTGGACAATTGGAGTCATTCTCATTCCTTTTACGCATTATCTACAGGCTGCTGCCAGAGAATATAAATATCGACTCCAATGGTCCACGTTATAGTGACTCACATTTAATCAAATTTATTTGTAAACTAGCACTTGCTTTTCAAACTTCAAGAAAAAGATACTCAGGAAAATAGAGATCTGCATTGTCTTTTTTACTAAGCTGCTATTCCAAAATGAGCCACCCTTTATTTTAAAAATCAGCAAAATAGGACTAGTTGAGGATCTAAAAATCATTACAAGCTTATGTTTTGTTGAAAATTGTTTATTTTGTCATTTACAGGCTGCCTTTAGGACTATATTTTCCAAGTGAGGTTGCACAGCCATGTAATCTCTGGGTCTGGAGGACAGCATGCTTGCTTCTCAGACATCCCTGAGAGGGAGAGCTCACCCTCAAAGGCCTCTTCTTTCCCTTTCAGTACAAAGGGTGCACCGCCCCCTTTGCCCAGTTAGCAATCCCTGTCCTCCCCTGACAGCCACAGCTCTTTTCTATTCACAGACTGATGCCCATGTCATTACTCTCAGTTTCTGTCTTCTATGAACACTGGGGATCTTCCCAAGACATGTCATCTCCATCACCACAAGTCAATACTCATTTGCTTTCTTCAAGGTCCATAGCACTGGCCTATAATGGTGGATCAGAGACTGTCTCGTTGTCACAGTGGTTAAGTAGGGAGTGTAATTCCTCGTCTAAAAATCATTTGACCTCCAGTCCCTCTGTGCTGATGTCCTAAAGAAATAAACAGCAATTTAGCAAATGATTATTTGCCACTTAAAAAAAATCAGCTATTGCCAATAAACCAATTTGATAACAAGTCATCTGATATTAGAGACCACAAGTTAATATCAAGAATGTGACTAGGACTCGTCTGAATTTGTCAATAATGTTTTTGGTAGCTTGACAAATACTTATAAAGGATTTGGCAGACCAGATAAATTATCTCTGGATTACAATTTATTTTATGATGTGAATTTTCAAAAATCTAATATGGAGTCTATTGACTGTGTTTCTCTGAATACTACTATTCTTAAAATTATTGTCACTAAATAAATGAAGAGCCCAATCATCTGTAGTGTAGGTCCAAAATCCTGTGTGTGAAATTGTCTGGACCAAATGTGGGGGAGAGGGGTGTGAGCATTTTAATTTTGTTTTAGAGCAGTTTAAGGTTTATAAGAAAATTGAGAGGAAGGTACAGAGACTTCCCATAACCCCATACTTCCATGCATGAATTGCCTTCCCCATTATCAATATCACTCCTAAATGTGTTTTAAAATTCATAATTTTCACCTGGCCGAGCGTGGCTCAGCAGTTGAACGATCGGGGTTCGATTCCCGGTCAGGGCACATGCCCGGGTTGCGGGCTCGATCAATGACTCTCTCATCATTGATGTTTCTGTTTCTCTCTCTCTCCCTCTCCCTTCCTCTCTCTGAAATCAATAAAGATATATTTAACAAAATAAAAAATAATAAAATAAAATTCAGAATTTTCTAGATTTTTGAAAAACTATTATGGATGTAAACTGCACATAATACGACAACTCCTGTGGGCCTGGGGCTGCACTCCACAATCAAATATTAATATTTCTTCAATGAAATGGATCAGTAGTTACATTAAGTATGATTTTTATAAAGGGCTAAATATGTTGGTTCTTGTTCGGTTCTGCTGCCAAATGAGTTGTGAAACACTTGGTTTTTGGGACATTTTGGATTTCATAACTGAAATCTGTACCACTCTTATAAAATGCTAGTATCAGTTCACTGATGCTGAGTGTGCTGTGGGTAGATATTCGGTAAATTAGGAGAATCACTTTCTAATTGGTATCTAAGTGAGAGAAGATTATTTTCCTTGGGGCAGAAACATGGTTTTCTGTGGCATACTGTTAGCCACCTCCATCAGGTGAATGGATTAGATATAGTTTCTGTTTGTTTAATTTTGAAAAAATGTATATGGACAACAAAAGGGTGTAGTGGGCACTTTGCAGACCAGAGATATTCAGTAAGTGGACATTTCATTTCAAAATTTTCAGTTTTGTCGGTGCTGAAAAGTACCTAATTTGTAAGGGCTTTGTCCATATGTATGTGATCCTGGTGTTCAAATATATAAATCAGTTTGGCAATATGCCTTAAAATTGGCCACTGGGCCAATTTGGTTGTACCATTTTCTGCACAGGAGAAGATATTTTGCTAAAAATTCAAAGGTTATTTCAAGTGTTACCCTTGGGGCCTGTTTTTATCTACTATAAATGAAGCTATTTATATATAGACATGGATAAATCTCCTTTAATCCCAATCTCTATATGTGTGTGAGTTCTGTGATACAAGTCCCATGATAATATATTCATTTATCTCATTTTTGCAGGTTTTCCAGGGCAGAGTAATTTGGTTGGTTTTCTGAAGTTTGGTTGTTTTGTAGAATGTAATTAAATAAGTGTTGTACAGATAACCTTCAATTGTGCAAAGTCCAGTACTTAGGAACTTAGTAATGGCCAGCTGCCAGGAAGCAGACATTAATATCTTGCTATTGAATCTCTTAGCTCAGCAATTTTCAACTGGTGTGCCACGGCACACTGGTGTGCCACAGGAATTTTTAAAACATTCAATACTTGACTGTTTAGTCAGGGGCACTGACTTCTTTCCCCTTAGATTGTCAATTAAAAAAAAGCAGCTGACACAACAGTAGCCATTTGGTGTCAATGCCCTGTCTTAAACCATAAATATATAGGTCATATAATAGAGTTGCATCTTATTGGTCATGTCTCATAATAAGGTTGTATCTGATTGGATAATACTTGGTACCAGAAATCCTTATATACAAGCATAGGTACCTGATTTTTTTTAAAGTTGCTTTGGAGGAAAAAGGGGAGGAAATTACTGTTATTACTATTTTTTTGAAAGTCAATCAAAATTATACCTATTTTTTGTCAGGTTGGCAAAAAATATATTTTTTGGTGTTCCGCAGAATTTTAATAATTAGTTTATGTGTGCTATAAGATGAAAAAGGTTGAAAATCGCTGGCTTAGCCTTATACTTTTCTTTTTTCCTCTCCATTTTTAACCACTCCTTTGTCCTACATAAACAAAATCCTCTGCTTTACGCAGTGTAAGCATTCATAATTCCAAAAAGATTACTTTAAGATTAATTACAACAATTTCCTAGCACAACATAGGAAATATATGTGTATATATGAGTGTGATTGTGAATAAACCTAGATAATATTTTATGTAGAACTGATTTTGACTTTTTCTATAAAGATCTTTGGCTTAATGGTGTCTACAGCCAGAGACCCCCTAAAAGTTAACTTCTAGTATTCTTAGCATTAGCTCTATTAAGAGCTTCAAATGTTCTGCATCTCTGCAGACCCCATCAATAGATCTATATCATGCTGCTATTTCTTTGAATATGGGAAAGGCACAGATATTTCTGCGTTAGGTGTTCCCCCATGAAGAATGGCTTTGACTGTTTATGTATGTCATTTACTACCCAAGAACACCTGCATTCTTTAGGTTTTTTTGAGTTCCTCATTTCTTGACCTGCTTATTTTTATCCATTTCATTTATTTTTATTGTGCACCTAGTATAAGTATGTAAGATAGTTTGCAATGGCAATATGTGTAGCGAAGTGCAGAGAAACATTTATTATTAAATAAATTCCTTTGGATAAATATCAAGTAAACTTCTCAAAGGCCTATTTTCTAAAGTAAATAGCTATTCTTTATGAGTAGGTCATTTTATGAAAATATGATTATGAACAAAAAGGAATATTGCAGCTTATCCCCTGGCACCCCAGTAGCAGTAATTTTCAGGAGCTGTTTCCCCACAGAAAGTTAGAGTATTTTGTGGGAAACATCCCAGCAGTCTTCCCCAAAGGTCAGGTTTCATGGCCAGAACTGCAGATTCCTTATAAGAAATGAATCTGAGGCATAAGTGATTAAGGCCATTTGTGTCTAATCCAGAGTCAAGGTTGAAAATGGAAATGAAGATACTGATTAAGAGAAAGTCAAAACTGCAGCCTGGCAGCACAGCATGGATCAGAGTCAAAAGATAAAGCATTAATCCAACTGAGGTTCATACCATATTCAGGATCAATCCAGAGAGGAAACAGTAGAAGGCTGAGAGCCAATTATTTTCATCAAGAGGGCTAAAAGCTCCAAGTCCTTGATTTCCTATATTCTTGTGGGTATGAAACTGATTGTATAGGAAAAAAGTCTAAGTAAGACAAACCCAGAGTGTGCCTGCTATTCACATTTAGTAACCAGGCTGGAGAGGTAGATTCTGGCCTATAGTTGCTGGAGTACTAATGAGTCACCAATAGGAAAATAAGCTGTTTTCATTCCATTGATTTGCTGTGAGGTTTAAAACTAATTACTTAGTCATCTTTGGTCATAAGTTTCTTTATTTGTAAAATAAGGAGATAACATGTAATTTAACTTCTAACCTAATCATGGTAGTATTTTAAGTGTTGGCCCTAGTGAACATCAAAGTATATTTGGTTCTTTTTCCCCCCATATTAATTCATTTCATGCTCTGTTTTATAGGCTTAAATTAATAGTTTTAAGAAATCTGTATGTTAACATTCAAGTATGAATACCTGCCATTTCATTCAGAGAGGGTCTCATATGACTACACTAAGGCACATCATAAGAAAATTGCTTAAAACCAGTGATAAGCAACTAGAGAAAAATAAACAATACATACATAAAACAAAGATATGAATGACAGCAGACTTCTCATATATAATGCTTGCCAGAAAAGACTGTGGGGTAAAATCTTTAAAGTATTGAAAGAAAAATATTGTCAATTTAGAATTTTATACCCAAAAAATATCTTTCTAACATAAAGGTGAGATAAGATCTTTTTTAAGTGAATTTTTAAATTTTATAACAGTTTTAGATTTAAATAAAAATTGTAATCATAGTATAAAGACTTTCCATACCCCTCACCCAATTTTACCTTATTATTATCTTACATGGTACCATATGGCACATTGGTACCATATCAATAAACTGATGATATTTTTATTTTAAAAATCCATATTTTTTTCAGATTTTCTTAGTATTTACCTAATATTCTTTTTCTGTTCTGGCTGTGACAATTTCTCAGTCTTTCCTTGTTTTTGATGATCTCGACAGTATTGAGGAGTATTTGTAAGGAATTTTATAGAATGTCTGTCAAATATGATTTGTTTGATGGTTTGCTTGATTTTCATGATTAGACTGGTTATAAAAGACTGAATGTTTGTGTCCTCCCAAAATTCATATATTGAAATCATATGTGATGGTTTTGGAGGCAAGGTGTTTGGGAGGTGTTTAGGTCCTAAGGGCAGAGTTTTTGTGAATGGGATTAGTGGCCTTATAAAAGAGATTCAAAGGAGATCCTTCACTCATTCTACCATGTGAGGACACTGTAAAAAGATGGCCATTTATGAACCAGAAAATGGGTTCTCACTAAACACTGAATCTGCCTGTGCCATGATCTTGGACTTCCCAGCCTCCAGAACTATGGGAAATAAATTCCTGTTGTTCATAAGTTTATGATATTTTGTTATAACAGCTCAAACAAAGACACTGAGGTTCTGTGTTCTTGGGAGAAATATCACAGAGATAAAGTGCCATATTTGTCACAGCATATCAAGAATATATACCAACAACATAACTAATCACTGTTGATGATTACCTTGACCCCCCGGCTGAGATAGTATTTTCAGATGTTTTTCACTGTGAAGTTGGTTTTCCCCCCCTCTCTGTACTGTATTCTTTGAAAGGAATTTCACTATGTTTAACCCATACTTAAAAAGTGGGAGTTGTGTTTTACTTCTTTGAGGACAGAGTATTAACATAAATTATTCTGAGTTCTGTTTGAGAGAATTATTTAGAATTATTGTGTAGTAAGACATACCCCTACATAAAATACTTACATATTCATTTATTTATATCAGCACATATTCATGGATATTTATTTTATACTTTGAGTTATGATGCAATACTTTTTTTTATTGATCAAATTTAGTTGGCTCCTGTGTCACTTTGACATATCCTCATTATTAAAGAGTTTTGTTTTTTGAGCATTTCCTTACTTTCTGGTATCACACATCACAAGATGTTCCAAGCTAATATTGTATATTTCCTGCCCCAGTCCTAGAATCAGCCATTTCAACAAAAGGACAGGTGGGGTTTTTTTAATTAGATAATGATGTTAGAAACCAGTATCTGAGCATGAGCACTAGGTGTATTTTTGCTATTGGGATGTCATTGCTTATAGGCCCTCTCAGCTGACAGAGCAAGGAAATATATGTGTGTGTATTAAACTGTGCATATTCACATATCTATAAACATTTCTGTATGTAACTAACTGTACCTATATTAAGCTAAAGATGAGTTCATTCTGATGTCTCCAACTTCATTCTACTACCACACAGGTTGTTATAGCTTTCTTTTCTTATTTGTAACCTCCTACTCTACAGCAAAAAACCTAGCTCCCACCATCAATCATCTATTTACTTAATTATTCAATTACAGTATATGTGTATAGTGGTTTCATAATTGTTAATTCATACACCCATGGGAAACACCTATATCAACTACATTATAGTGCTTATTACAGTCCATTTTGCCTTTAATCTTACAGACTCCACTCATTTTTAAAGTTACTTAAGCCGGCCCCTTTTTCTCCTACCCCTTTCAGGGACATTGTTTTACATATCTGTTATACAATTAGATTAATTTATCACATTATTCATTCCACCTTGGGATTCTGTAACCTGCTAAATGATTTTCTAAAATTTGCATTCATTAAAGTTTCTCTTTGTGCTATGAATTTCTATGGGCTTTGACAAATGTATAGTGTCATCCATGTATCCAGCATTATAATATTATACAGAATAGTTTTACTGTCCTAAAAAGTCCCTTGTGCTTCACCTATTCAACCCTCCCTTTGAACTCCTAACAACCACTGGTGTGTTTACAATCTCTGTAGTATCTGTAGTAGTTTTGTCTCTTCCCAAGTGTCATATAATTGGAATCACAATATGTAGCCTTTTCATACTGGCTGCTTTTAACTAGCAATATGCACTTAAGATTTACTCATGTCTATTTGTGGCTGATAGTTCATTCATCTTTTATTGCTGAATAATATTCAATTTTAGGGATTTACTACACTTTGTTTATCCATTCACCTGTTGAAGGACATCTTGGTTGTTTTCAGTTTTTGATGATTATAAATAGAACTACTATAAACATTCATGTGCATGTTGCTGCATAGGCTTAAATTGACACATAAGTTGAGTACATACTTAGAGCAAATTTGTGGATCATAAAGATATTTTTCAAATATACAAGATGGTAGAAATGCATCAGCAGCAGACCATAATCATAAGTATTATAAGAGGAAGTGCATGATGCATACTAGATGAAGATATATATCTACACAAGAAGATAAAGAGTAACAGAAATGATATATATATATATACATATGGATAGATATATAAAACCTTTTATCTTATTTTAAAATTTTCTTCTAATTTTTAAAAATAAAATAATATATTATGAGGTTTATAATGTATATGTAAGTTAAGTTATGAGAACACTGGCACACAAACCAAAATACGGCAAATGGTAGTATATTGTTTTAGGCTTATCAGGTATAAATAAAAGTATATAATACTATTTAAAATAGATTTGATAAATTAAAAATGTAAGCCAAATAGCAACCAATTAAAAAGTAAGTAAAAGTATAGTTAATAAGATAGTTAAGGAGAAAAGATAGTATCATAAAAATACTCAATAAAAAAAAATCAGCACAGTGAACTCTAGAGAATAGGCTGTCATTAATTGCTGTCAAGGCCACAGCTCAGACGCACTATAATCTTATACCCTTCCACTCTGACTGTGATGAATCCAGTCAATTGTATCTTCCAATTTTGTGTCATTCACTCAAGATTCAAAGTTCTGGGAGTGAGTGTCTAACCAACTATTCTTGTAATTCATGGCTTCCTCTGTTTTAACACAGCCATAGTAGGAGGCATTAAGAGGCAAGAGGGCACTGGAACTTAAAGTTTCCCTTTCACTGAGACCATAAAGAGTGATGCCCCCTAAAAGTAGGATTATCATAAAACTTATTATTCAAACTAGTATACATTTAAGAACAAAAAGGGAATTAGTAATATTTATGCAGAAACAACTGGTACAAAGATGGTCTCTGAATTACAGGGATATGTGGTCAACTAACTGAAAGGTGTATTAGGGTGAAATGGCACTAATTTGAAAAAGGTGTGGTTGGATGTTGGAGGGGCAAAAAGGATCAGAGATTTTGTTTTTGCTAATTTGATAATTCCACTTTCTCTGAATCAAGAACAGCATCTTAGTGGTCTGCCTCCAAAATTCTTCCCAGGGGAGAGTATGGAAGTTCTTCATTCTATTTCCAACTAAGACACCTGTTTCTATAATCTATCACAGTTCACTTGTCTAAAACAAAAAGCATGAAAAGCCATTGAAAATCGTACTGGACTTTTCCCCACATTGGGCAAGTCTTTGAGGATAGTCCCCTACTTGAAGGCAAGGAACAAGATGGTATAATGCTTTAAGTTTCTTGCCAGCTCTCAGTCCATTCTCCTGAGTAGTGAATCCTACTACTTGTCTGTTCATTGGACTCTAATCCCTTTATAGGATGACTTTTGGGTCTTGGAAACAAAAGTGTTTCTTTCCTTGACCAAAGATATAAAAGTCTTTGGCTTCACTTTTTGGAATAGCTCATTGATCATAAGGTGCCTAGTTTGCTAGTGATTCATTAAAAGTGAAAGTGATTTATTGTATTGGGATTATGTGGTTCCCAACACTGAAATGATATTGAATCCAGTGTGACAATGATCATAAGATTAAAATGCTCATTCTCCTCCTCTTGACCAGTGGCAAATTGTCTAAGGCATAAGAGCCAAAATGGATAATCTGTCCTCAGCTGGTAATTAGTGACTTCATTGTAACTTAAAAAAAAAAAGAAAAAGAAAAGTCTTGTTAGAATTTCTCAGCTCTAATAAATCAATTGTTCATATGCTAGCTATTTAAGCTAATGGGAAGCATGACTTTTAATGAGGCTTTATAATTAATTAATCTACTCATTTAAGGTATGTGGACTCCAGGTTTATAATTAGAGCCTCTAGTTTTAGAAGGTAAAACCAATATTTACCCTTGTATGCCCCCTGCCCAAAGGCTGCAACAGACATCAGCTGGAAAATATTCATTTATACTGACAGCAGAAACATTTTTCATGGAGCTTCAGATCTGTAGTTTCCCAGCTGTCATTTCCATGGTGAACTGTTAGTGCTGAGGGCTGCTGACTGTGGATGGGTGTATTTGAGTTCAATAAAATAATACAGCAATATGAAAATAGAAATGTAGGGTTTTGTCTATTTTTGTTTCACCCTATGTCTTTCTCTCTTTCTCTCTCTCTCTTTATTAAGGGAGATGGTAGTATTAGTCTTTCTTTGGGAAGTTTTGTCTTAAGTTTTTATAACATAGTTTTTACCACTTGTTGAGTACTATCTTTTAAGCCTCTACTAAGTGTTTTACATGGATTATCTTTTTTAAATTGTCACAAAACCTCTGCGAGGAACACAATCTTACTATATTCAGGCTTAGAGGAGTTTAATAACTTGCCCAAGTTTATGTTTCTAAAAGAGGAAATAGTATTTGAAACAGAAATATCCGACCCTAGAGCCCTCACTTTAAAATATAAAAGAAGCTCAGCTTATTTGGTGGGTGGCTAAGAAGAGCTTGTCTGGCACATTCAAAAGTTCATAGGTACCATGCTTTAAAGACTTAATTTAAACTATTTTATTGCCATTCATTGTTTGTGTTCATGTGTGTGCATGTGTGTGTGTGTGTGTTTTCAAATATTTAATTTTTCCGTAAGTATTAACCTACAAACAAGCTGATGTCAGAGGCTCATGAGGAGGCCCCAGTGTCAGTGTCCTGGTTCTTGTCTCCACACAAGTCTATCTGATAGTCCTTCAATATAAAGTTGAGTAGATGAAGAATAATTCTATTAAAAGAAAACATTTATTTTATACACCAAGTTGTTTACCCTACCTTGTGAACTATTTCTCTCTGCCAATCTTTCCGTTACATTTAAAACCTCAGTCAATTTTTACTTTTCTTCACTTTTCTTATCTTTTATCTCTTTCAAAAATCCTTCCTGTTTTCTCCATCTCGAGCCTAAATGAAAACCTCTCATAAATCCTTCAGTAGCCTCTTAATCTATTAACTGCTACCTTTCCTACTCACTTTATCAGATTTGGCTTTCTAAATCACCATTATTATCAAATCACTCCTTCAATCAAGAATCACCTAGACTTTCCCATTGTGTGTAAGTTAATGTTCAATGGCAGGCCTGGTATTGAAGAACCTACTCAATTTTTCCTTTTCTTCAAATATTAATTTCCTGTCAATCCTTATATGAATCTCTGTTTAGTACATGAAGCGTTTCTCCCCTGACAAATCATGCTCATCGATGAAGCTAAACTCTTTTTGGTTTTTATCAACCTGTGCTTACTTTACTGTTATACCCATCTTTTGATATTTTAATTCTATTGTGGTGGGCTAAATAATGGCCTTCCTCTATGATGTCCATGTCCTAATACCTGGAACCTGTGTATATGTTACCTTACACGGCTAAAGGGGTTTTGCAGATATAATTATGTTAAGGATCTTGAAATGGGCAGATTATCCTGGATTATCCAGGTAGACACAATCTAATCATTTGAGTCCTTAAAAGAGGAGAACCTTTCCCCGCAGAGATCAAAGTCAGACAGAGGCGGGCCTACGGAAGAGTGGTCAGGGAGACACAACCTTGCTGGTTACAAAGATGGAAGAAGGGGCCATGAGTGCAAGTACCTTCTAGGGGACAAAAAGACAATTAAAAGGGTTCTCCTCTAGAACCTCCAAAAGGAACACAGCCTTGCCAACAGCTTGACGTTAGCCCAGTGAGACCCATTTTGAACCTCTGCTCTCGAGAATTATAAGATAATAAATTTGTGTTGTTTTAAGGCCTTCAGTTTGTGGCAATTTGTTAGAGCAGCAAAAGGATACAAACGCATCTATTAAGTTATCTTCCTCAAATGGACTTTGAGCAACTTGAGGTCAGGACTGAAAAGTTTAGTTCTAATATCTCTTCTCCCCTTTCTTTTTGGTTACATAATCCTAAACTTTTTCAGGAATGTAGTAGGCCTAGCTTCCTTTGCAGTTTAGTGTGGCCACATGACTAAGTAAAAGGAAATGCTATGAAAAAACCTTCCAAAAAGATTGACTCAGCCAGAAAAAGTGACTCTTGTCCATCTTCTGCTCCTTTCTGATGCTGGTCTGAAATGCAGGGATGACTACTGGAGCTCCCTCAGCCATCCTGGACTGTGAGGTGATTTAGAATATGGAATATAGCAGCCAGCTCTGAGGATGGGAGTCCCAAGGGGTTGATATGTGGGTCCTTAATGAAGGGGCGGAGTCAGTTGCCCTGGACAGCTGACCCTTAAACCTCTTACTTAGAAGATAAAAAAATAAGCTTCAGTCTTACTTAAGCTTCTGTAGATTTGCCGTTTTTTATTTCTATGAATTCAAGTCTTCTAGATACTAACACAAGCTAAATGATCAATCTCCGTTGACTCCTGGCACAGGGGTTGGCACAATTTGCTCAATAAATGTTTGTTGAATGGATATTCGAACTCTTCTCTGCCCAAAGCCACTCATCTGTCAGGGCCCATAAAATGTTAATTTGTCTCTTAATTAGGCTCAGTCTACCTTCTTCAGTGGGTTGAATAGTGTCCCTGCATAATTCATGTCTACCCTAAACCTCAGAATCTGACCCGTTTTTGCTAATGATAGGCTCTTTACAGATATAATTTGTTAAGATGAGGTCATACTGAATTACGGTAAGCCTTAAATTCAATGAACTGTGCCCTTATAAGAAGAGGTGAGGGCATAAATAGACACAGGGAAGAAGTCATGTGATGACAAAGGCAGAGATTGGAGTGATGCAGCTACAGGTCAAGGAACACCAAGGAATGCAGAAGCCGAAGCTAGGAAGAGGGAAGGAAGTGTCCTCCCCTGGGGTCTTCAGAAGCATCAGGGCCCTGCCAACTCCTTGATTTCAGGCATCTACCTTCCACAACTGTGAGAGAATAAATAACGCTTGTTTTAAGCCACCCAGCTTGTGGTCATTTGTTAAGGCAGCCCTAGAAAACTAATACATCATCCTTTGCAATAAATAATACATGCAAATGCTAGGAATAGTTGCTGGTGTGTCATTAATCTTTAAATGTTAGACTTTGTTATGCATTATTATCATTATTATTACTTTCTATGTTATTTTCTGACACTGAACCTCATACTTTCGGTTGAAATTGTTTTCAGGTATAAATAAATAGTTTGTGTCTTCAATTAGATCACAAGGTCCTTGAGGGCAAAGATAGTTGTTGACACTCTTTTATCCCCATTTCCTTGGCTTGACATATAACATGGTACCGTCTGGGCACCAGGAGGGCAGCAGCCTTTAGAAAAGGGTGCGTCCCCATGGATGGTGTCCTCAGAATAACTGGAATCTGCAAAATAGTTACTGCCTTGAGGAGTTTGGCAGCCAGTTACCAAGGTCAGAGGTCCCTCTTGACTGACAGGATACTAGATACCGAACAAGGCTTGTGTTTCTCTAGACACTAGGGAAGTGGGGAGGCTCGGACCCTGGGAGAGCTCAGTCACCCAGTGATTTCTATCAGCCATTTGGGGGGAACCATTAAAGAGCAATTTCATTTCCCTCTTTAAGTAAGCGCTTTATCTATTTAGAAATCTGCTAGTCAAAGTACAAAGAAGCCCATTAGGATATCCATGTACAGCTATTATAAGCAAGAACATAGCCTGGGGTCCCAAGTGCTATCTCTGTAAAGCCAGCATATTTTCTTTTTTCAAACTCCCTTGTCACGTTCCTCAGCGGCATTGCTGAGATGCAAACTTTTCTAACCTCCTTGCCTTCTCTTGCTGGGTGATTTGCTTTCAGGCAGCTCCTCTCCAGAAGGTGAAACCAAAAGTGTTTTTAAGATGTGGTCAACACAGGGCAGTCATTTTAAGAGTCGCAGATTAGAAATCCCAGGGTTTCCCCAGAAAGAGACATGAAAAAGAGTAAGAACAGATTTGAATTACCAACATTTAGGAGCTGTGTAGTAGGTTAGGGCTGCCTACTGTAGGAGGTTTTCCTTACTCTCTGAAGCCAGACTCTAAAAAATAGCTGAAATTTGTCCTCTGCTAAATATGTTCCAAGTAACTTTCTCATTGCTCTACATATACGTATTAACATCTTTAATCTTTTTAATAACTGGCCATCAGTTATTAAATTATAGATGCATCTATAAAATGCATCTCAATCTATAAAAGGCATCCTGATGAAGGGAAAGAAGCATGTGTTTCCTCCCTGAAGCTTCTTGATATTTTGCATGATTTAGTGAGGGAAGCTGAGCTGAACGTTCAGATTAACTAACACACAAATACATAAGGATTAAACTCTAAAGGCAGAGGAAACAGCCTGCCTCCACCATTTCCAGTGTTTAGGCAAAAGTGAAAATGCAGGCCCACATACCATATGTCTAGACTTGACGTGCTTAAAATGTATAAATCAGGCAAATTAAAATATATTCGAGTCTCTTGTCTTGACAGGTGTATTTCCATAACAACCTGGAGGACTAGATTCATAGTTAGAATGCGGGTGCTCAGGGAGAGCCTGTGCCAGGTCCCTGGCTCCTCAGTTCCTGTTCCCTGGTCCACAAGCCACTCTAATTTTTTTCCACCCCTGTCTCTGCCCTAAACTGTGAGGGGTTTTGGACACTCATGTTAGACACCTTGTCCTACAAAACCATTATTGTTAACCATCCCTTCCTAATAGATTTGCCAGATTTAGCAAA